>NC_058082.1:502155186-502429068 GCF_014858855.1 Bufo gargarizans
TCACAGAGGATGAAATTAAGGTACCAATTACACTATAGCTGCCGGTAAATTCATTTGAGGTTTGTAATCTGAATTTAAAGACTTTGGGGGGTCATTTATCAAAGTGGTGTAAAGTAGAACTGTCTTAGTTGCCCCTAGCAACCAATCAGATTCCACCTTTCATTTTCCAAAGGAGCTGTCAGAAATGAAAGGCAGAATCTGATTGGTTGCTACTAAGCCAGTTGTACCTTACACCAATTTGATAAGCATCTCCCTTTGTACATTGGGCCTCGAGTTCATATTAGTTATGCTTCTCTCACACTTCCGTTTGGTCCATTTCCAGAGCATTCCAAATATGTAAAAACCACATTTAATATATTTATCAATTCCTGTCCTTATGTTCCCAGGACACAACCAGACATACCTCTGTAGACTGTAGTGTCTGGGCCTGGTTACTGCAGCTCAGCTCATTCAAGGATAAGTCATCATTCACATGATCGTTAGGGCTCCATGCCTGTATTGCGGATCCATTTACGTGAATGGGACCGCGATCTGCAACATACAGCCAAATATAAGATATGCCCTATCTTTTTCGGAGTGGATGCCCATGGAAACACTACGAAGTGATTCCGCAGGCTTTTGGATCCATGCTTCCGCACTGCAAAAGACATGTCACCTCTTTTGCTGTATTGTTCGCAGACCCATTTAGGTCAGTGGCTCCGCACCGCAGTATGGGATTCACACTGCCGGTGCCCATGCATTGCAGACTGCTATTTGCGGGCACGGCGACTATACGGTCGGGTGAATGAGCCCTTAAAGTCCCATAAAACACTTTTAAAAGGAGGCTCAGATCCCTCAACAAGGTAGAGGGGAAACCTTTTGTGTAATCTGTGACATTGGTGGCATATCACTAGGCCACCAGAGTGAACAAGGGCAGCCACCCTCCATGCAGTTCCAAAAGTAGCTGAGGCGCTGGATCGGTTATTTCAGAAACTCCCATAAAGGTGAATGAAGAGGGGGGCCTTGCGTACCATTCGCTTCTATGGGAGTTCGGAAAATAGCAGAGCGCACTTATTTGGCTATTTTTACAAGTCCCATAGAAGTTAATGGAGAGCACAGTGCACACACCTCCCCTTTGGGGTCCCCATTTCTAGAGATAGTTGTCAGGACCAGCTCTTATGACTTTGGTGGCTTATCCTAGCAATATGCTACCAATGTCTCCGATGACACCCCTTTTAAAAAAAAATATATATATATATAAAAAATCTGCCCTTTTTCTTGTGCAGAGACTCAATCCTATTGACCAAGAGGAGGGCAGATCTGTTAGATGTAGTGTGCAAGGGGCAGTAAATGCACTAAATTGTTCATACAAGTATGGTTTCCCACTGTCCTAGCTAAAGATAAACCGCCTCCATTTTTGCTAAGTCATCAACAAACTTGAGGATGGCACCCTTACATCAGTACTGTGTGAAACTGCATGGTGCCAATGCAAAACATATATCATTAACCCAGTTTCCATTGCCAACTACAGAACGGTTTTCTGGGTTCTAGATATTGATGACCACCTTTTCCATTACGCTGATCAGAGGATATCCCCCCTCCCCCCAACATTCAAGCACTAATGATCTGTCCTAAGTCCTGGAGATCCTTCTTGAGGGAGATTTCACACACACTTTTGTGAAATGTTTTCAGGTTCTGTTTTTTTTTTTTGCAGTAAAACTGCCAGCTCTAGCCATTTGCTGAATGTCTGTAAAAAATACGGAAAACACTTGGATGTTTTTGCTACTTGCATAAGTAAATAAGGTGCTATTTTTCTGTATTTCTTTTGAAAAATCTAGCATCCACATGTCTTTTTCCCCACTTAAAAAAAAACAAAAAAAAACACATGGTTATTTTGGGTTTATTACAGGCCCAAACAAATGACAGTGCAAATTCAAGTGTGTACCCTAAAGGTACAGCCACAAACAAAACTGCAGCCCAAACTACAACAAGCTATAGTGCAGTGATGGCTATCCTCCAGCACTCCAGTTGTGGTGACACTACGACTCCCAGCATGTTCCATTCTTTTCTATGGATTTCTGAGAACAGCCAAGTGTACATCTTGGGAATTGTAGTTTTACCACAGCTGGAGTGCCGGAGGTTAGCCATCACAGCTATAGTATAAAGAACACCCAGTAAAGTCAATGGATGTTGATCAAACACCACACAGTTTCTCTTCAATTTCCAGATGATATTTTTATTCTTCCAGATGTTGAAATTAGTATTTTCCTTTCATTACTCAGAGTGCTACACGGTTGGTGTGGGAAAGGATGAAACTTCTGATTGAGCCTACAGCAGGCCTGGGTCTGGCCGTCATTCTCTCTAGTCAATTCCAGGAGATAGGAAGAGATGTACAGAACATTGGTGTGGTGCTGTGCGGAGGCAACGTGGACCTCGCCACCCTTCACTGAACAGCTGGAAGCCACACACACCTGGGAACATTACCATTTGCCGTAGAGAATGACACTACATTTCGGTTCCTTAATTTTTATATAATTCACACATCTACAATGTTGGAATATAAAATAAATAAGTCCTTTTAAGGCACCAACAGGTAAAGAAGCAACAATTCTGCAGAATAGACTGCCCAAAGATTTATTCCATCTCTACTTCTGCCAGATCTATCTGAAACTCGCTCTTCACCCAGGTCGCAGGGGGAGGCACGTATGGGTCATAGATCCATTTAGGATACACGCGTTTGTATAGGTTCATTAATACAGTGTCCTGGGACTTCAGCTGTCCATCAAAATGGCACTTCATGTGTCCATGAGTTCCTGGAAAGTGAAAGACAATGGAGGAGGTTATGCAATGTCGAGAGCAATATGGAATGAGCAAAAGAGTTTTTGTAGACATTTTGGTGGCTGTTAGACACTACTTAGGTCTCATTCACATGACCGTTGTGTTTTGCGGTCCGCAATTTGCGAAACTGCACGGACAGCCATTGATATAACTGTCTATTCTTGTCCGGAATACGGAACGGAGCAACGGATGCGAACAGCACACAGAGTGCTGTCCGCAGCTTCTGCGGCCCCATTAAAGTGAATGGGTCCACATCCGAGCTGCCAAAACTGCATCTCGGACGCGGACCAAAACAACTGCCGTGTGCATGAGGCCTTATCCATATACAACAGTATGGGCTGGGCGAGATCCACAGCTGACGCTAACAGCCTCACAATTTTAGGCACAAGACGATGCATGCTTTATACCAGAGATGCCCAACCTGCGGCCCTCCAGCTGCTGCAAAACTACAACTCCCAGGCTGTCAAGGCATGATGGAACTTGTAGTTTTTCTAAAGCTGGAGGGCAGCAGGTTGGGCATTTCTGCTTTATACAGAAGGAAAAAACTGGATATCTAAGCAAGCCTATTACATAATACATAGTATAGCTATCTGTATACTAAAGAGATCACTCCCAACAATCTACGCTTTAGATTTATTCTCGTGGTTTTGGCAACCATCCCTGCCCCGTGCATGTTGGCAGAATATACAATTCCTTCCTTTACTAATGCCAGCGACAAGTACAGTATTTCGTCACACAATTAAGCTCCTTTTCTTGGTGATCTGTAAGGCCCCTTTCACACGGCCGAGATTTCCGCGCGGGTGCCATGCGTGAGGTGAACGCATTGCACCCGCACTGAATCCGGACCCATTCATTTCTATGGGGCCGTGCACATGAGCAGTGATTTTCACGCATCACTTGTGCGTTGCGTGAAAATCGCAGCATGCTCCTCTTTGTGCGTTTTTCACGTAACGCAGGCCCCATAGAAACAAATGGTGTTGCGTGAAAATCGCAAGCATCCGCAAGCAAGTGCGGATGCGGTGTGATTTTCACGCATGGTTGCTAGGTCACGATCGGGGCCCAATCATTATTATTTTCCCTTATAACATTGTTATAAGGGAAAATAATAGCATTCTGAATACAGAATGCGTAGTAAAATAGGGCTGGAGGGGTTAAAAAATATATATATATTTAAAATATTTTCAATCTCCTTAATCCACTTGTTCGCACAGCCGGCATCTTTCGTCTTCTTTCTTCAGGAACTGGGTAAAGGACCTGTGGTGACGTCACTGCGCTCATCACATGGTCCATCGCCATGGTGGTGGTTCATGTGAATGACCATGTGATGAGCATAGTGACGTCAAAAGGTCCTTTTCCTCACAGAAGAGATGCCGGCTGCGCGAACAAGTCATCACATGGTCCATCGCCATGGTGGTGGTTCATGTGAATGACCATGTGATGAGCATAGTGACGTCAAAAGGTCCTTTTCCTCACAGAAGAGATGCCGGCTGCGCGAACAAGTGGATTAAGGCGAGTTAAAATATTTTAAAAAAATTTAACCCCTCCAGTCCTATTTTACTATGCATTCTGTATTCAGAATGCTCTTATTTTCCCTTATAACCATGTTATAAGGTAAAATAATACAATCTACACAACTTCTGTGAAGAAGTTCGGGTCTGGGCACCACAGTCGCTTTTTTATCACGCGCGTCCAAACGGAACATCAAAATTGACTGCAATTGCGTACCTACTCGCGCGGGTTTGCCGCAATGCGCCGGGACACGTCCGGACATGCTCGTGTGAAAGAGGCCTAAGTGTATGTTCACACACTTGTGGCACAAATTTCTTTGATTGTCCCATTCACATGAGCTCTGCAGAAACAACTAGCATTCAGGGATCTCTGCAACAAAAATCTGCCATATGTGAATATACCCCAATAAGCCAGTTTCACAAACCAGGAGTCTGCATCAGTATGAAATAGAATCTGTACAGAGACGTATGATGGAAGCTTTGCACCTACAAATTACTAGTGCACACTACTATGTAAAAGTGAGCTAAACGGACACAATTATAACAAAACTGGCAAAAGACTTTTGTAAATTGTGCTGTTCTATGCCATTCAAGCACTGGATACCACGGGCAACACATTTTACAATCTGCAAATAGGAAACTGTTCTGTGCATGAAATACATACCTAGGGGTTCCTTGATATGTCCTCTACGACCCCACTTTGTACGCAGCTCCACTGGTTTAAACCACAACACATCCTCTGTAAAGACAAAGCAACATTAGGAAATATCTGGGCACCTACAGCAGGTCAACAAGGCTTCTGCGAAATATACCTTAACCCATGAGAAGCTGAACATGAGACTGTCTGAAGGTTCTCATTTATCCAGGTCATGGTATATCTAAAGAATAAATCAAGGCAACTGGACGTACTGTAGATTTCTTGAAAACGAGTGAAACGTTTTCAAGAAATCTACAGTATGTCCAGTTGCCTTGATTTATTCTTTATAGATATAAAAAATGAGACTATTTTTGATAAACCCTTTACCAATTTTAGATAACAATACTGGCACTTTTTTGTGCCTATAACAAAAATTCTACTTCTAGAGCACCATAGGCTTCTATGCAGCTCTAACTGATCAACAGTGGGAACAAAAAGGCCTCCATATTCCGACCACCTGAAAATAGCTTTAAGCTCATTACTAAAAGGGGGGGGAAGGTTGTGTCCACAGCCCGTTACGTACCTCTGTTAAAGAACATGTAGCGCACCACTGCAGTTTTTTTCATTATCTTAAATGGGTGACCACTCAACACCACCCTCTTGATAACAATCCTGTCCGGGTCCACACTCAGGAGAGAGCCAGTGGCAATCAGATCATGCATTCCTACAAAAATAAAATAATAACAATAACAACAATAATAATAATATTTGCTGTGCTGGTAGACAATACTGTAGGCTTTTGTGTGTTATATCAGTTACAAATCCATCCGCACTACCAAAGGGGTTTTCCAGGAGTACAATACAGATGACCTATCCTCAGTATAGGGTACCGGTATCTGATCAGTGAGAGTCCAACTGCTTGAAGGAGCCATGACACCCAGTGAGCACAGCAGCCTCTTCCTTAACCATTGACGTCACAGTCATAGGTAATATGGCTTTGTGCTGCTTGGTCCCGTTCAAATACCAAGCATAGCCACAATACGATCTAAGGCGCTGTGCTTGGTCTGCTGTAAGGAGTAGCACTGCTCAACAGAGCCCCAAGGCCTCTTCAAACAATTGATTAATGGTGGTGCTGGGAGGATAGTTAATCAATATTGTACTCCCAGAAAACTTTTTGAAATATTATGCAGTCTCCTCACGGGTTCTAATATACCTACAATTAACAGTTGAGAGCACATATGTCTAAAGGCCCAGAGTCCATTTTGCCGACCACAAACCCTGGATCCGCAAAACACGGACACTGGCCGTGTGCACCCCACATAGTGGTGCTGATCGATTGACTTCAATGGGTCTATAATCCGCATGTCACGGCCAAAAGGATATGTCCTATCTTTTGGAGAAGAAGCCCTTCTGGGTGCAGAAGCCCTTCTGGGTGCTTCAGGGTCCATGAAGCCACGGTGAATAAGATCGAATATGTCCCATCTCTGGCCACATTGTACAGATCGCAGACCTAGTGAAGTCAACAGGTCTACACCACAATGCGGGGTGCACACGCCCAGTACCCATGTTTTGCGGTCCACAGCATGGTCATGTAAATGAGGTCTTAAAAGGGATTCTGTCACCAGGTTTGGGGCTATAGAGATAGGACATGCACGGCTAGATCGCCGCTAGCATGTCCGCAATACATGTCCTATAGGGCTGTGTGGTTTTAATTTCTTTAAAAAAGGATTTTATAGATATGTAAATGAGTGTTGAATGTGTCCAAGGGGGTGTACGAATCTAGACTTAAATAATTTTTGGGAAATGGCTCACTAACTACACAGTCACAGAAGGTGCACAATCTGATGAATTCACCCTTTAAATTGTGTAAGTGTCAGTAGAAGTGTGCCAATCTTCTACTGACAGCTGTACGAATCTAACTTGTGCCCAGCCACGCCCGCCTGTGAAGGAGCCCAGCACCGCCTATGTCTCCTCCTTTCATCAACGATAGATAGCTGTAATCTCCTGATGCGCGAGCTCACGCATGCGCAGTGCCGGTATAGTGTTCCTTCCCTGTGCTGGCATCAGCCTCAGGGAAAGAACTGCGCATCGCACGATTACGGCTAGCCATCGTTGATGAAAGGAGGACACATAGGCGGTGCTGGGCTCCTTCACAGGCGGGCACAAGTAAGATTTGTACAGCCCCTTGGACACATTCAACACTCATTTACATATCTATAACATCCTTTTTTAAAAGAAATTAAAAGCACACAGCCCTATAGGACACATATATTGCGGACATGCTAGCGGCGATCTAGCCGTGCATGTCCGCAGCACTATAGCCCCAAACCTGGTGACAGAATCCCTTTAAGGTTCCCATTCTTCCAGGTCATGTTATATCAGTAGTAATAAGTCATGGACTTGTATTTTTATTTTTTTCCCCTCGAAGATGTTTCACTTAGTCATCCGAAAGGCTTTCCCGTTTAAAAATTCTAATTGTGAAAGAGTCTCAGGTGAGTAGCAAGACATCTTCAAGAGAACATCCAACAAGTCCCGTTGTTCTGACCTATGACTACTGATATAATTAAGAGCACAGATCCGATTGTGAAGCTCCATGCAACATCCTTATATCATGGAAACCTGTTAAAGGAGTGCAAGCTATTACCAGAGGGAGCGATGGCATCTAAGAATGAAGAATCACTATACTGAATAATACCCTTACCATTGCTGCGCTGCTTGAACATTAATACTGAGGCTGTTGGGAAAGTAATGGGGGCATAAGCGGTGACCACCACAGCTGCATCAGAACGCAGGAACCGCTCAGATTTGTGTTTATCCGCTGGAAGAGAAAAACCAACGACTGGTCACCAACAGCAATTCAGAGAAGCCACTGATGTTATACAAGTATATCCCATATACTAGAGAATGCAACTGTCTACTATAGTTTTGGCCACATAGAAAACCCACAGTAGATCTGCTAGCAATCTGCAGCAGATTGTGTGGATTTTTGTTGCAGATTTTTACCCTTAAAGGGCAGCTGTCAGCAGTTTTGTTTCATGTGCACTTGGCAGCTGAAGGTATCTGTGTTGGTCCCATGCGTGCATATATGAACATGAGACCAACACAGATGCCTTCAGCTGCCAAGTGCACATGTAACAGGTCAGCCAGTTTCATAGGTACAAAACTGCTGACAGATGCCCTTAAAATCCACACTGCATGTCAATGTATGAGTGGATTTTCCTGCAGGACGGGTGGACGAAATTTGTGAATATCTCATCCACTTTGCTGCTACTGTAAACCCTGCGGATTTACAAGATGAGTGGCCATACCCTACAACATAATCAGCAGATACCCAGATGTAAGAGTCTAGACCTTAATTGGAGGGGCTCCTTACCGGACGTGTGCTGGGAGTACAGGGGTGCTGCTCGGAAACGTCGAAAGCCACAGTGAAATATGATTTCTTCTTTAGCCTGCACTGGCTCAGTGTTGCCGGCGTGTCTCCTCACCAACATGTTCACAACAGACATCTACAGGTATAAGAAAAACTAAATGACCCCTTTTTTTTTTTCTTAAGTTCATTTTAATTATTAAGATGACAAATCCACTGCTCACCTTCTGTTCATGAGGAAGAAGTGAATAGAGAACAAGTGGCGCCCCCTGTCTGTAGTGTTCCAACACAGAGACTGGTACTCCAGTGATGTGTACTGTGACATACCAGCCAACCTACAAAGCCAAAAGAAAAAAAAAAAAAGGTCAAATTTCTGTGCCCACAAGATGGTTATCCAGAATATATAATAGGGTCAAAATACTATGAAAAATAAAGAATCTGATTGTTCTTGTAGTACAATAAATGCTATCAATGACCATTAAAGGGGTTATCCAGGAAATCATATTGATGAGCCAGCCACAGAATAGGTCATCAATATCACACCGGCAGGGGTCAGAGTTCTGGCACCCCCATCGATCAGCCGTTTCGGGAAGTTGCGGCACTCACTTGAGCTCTGGTGAGCGCAGCGGCTTTCCAGGCACTTACCACAGTGCCGTATATTATATAGCTGTTGTGCTTGGTATTGTTGCTCAGCTCCATTGACTTGAATAGGGCTGTACTGCAACTAGGCCATGTGACTGATATACGGTGACATCACATGGCCTAGGAAGATGACGTGGCACTCTGAGTGCAGCCTCTTCTAACAGCTATCCATATGAATTCCCAGATAACTCCTTTAAAGGGCAAATAGGCCATCAATAATAGATGAATGGGGATCCGACTTTCTGCACCCCTGACAATCAGCTGTATGAAAGGGCAGGGGTGCTCTAGCGAGTGCCCTGTATCCTTTATTGTTATGAAGGCACAGCTCTGTATTTATGTAGGCGGCAGTGCCTGGTATTACTTGGATGGGAAGGGGTTGTAGGGGACAGTAGTGCCAAGCACAGCCGCTACTAAAAGTAAAGAACAGCTGTTAGCAAATAAGGGGGCTCAGCGCTCTAGGCCCTTACTGAATGGCAGGAACAGCAAGGGTCAGAGCCCCAACTGATCTAATACATCCTATTCCAAGGACTGTCTGTGAATAGCAATGTCTTGTATAACCCCTTTTACGAAAGGTCCACCGACCAGAAGAATGGTTATCCTCTGACCCATCAATTACCATGGCGCCTTCATTCTCCTCCTCCTCCAATTCTCTGAAAATACGTTTTCTGGTTCTGAAAAAGTCATGAAACTGGAAGATGCGAGCATAATCTCTGGGAAGATTCTCTTTAGGATCCCATGGTGATGTGCGAAAGCTTTTCAATCCACGAAACTTTTGAAACCTGAAGATCAGAGATAACCAAGAGATGAAAAAGCAAGCAGTATTCTAACAGACTGGCAAGTGGAGGGATCTACAACACCTTCATACCGGATTCTAGCCAGCTGATCTCGTGGGGTGTCCACCTCATCTGGGAACATTGCATCCTCTCGTTGCAATTTATATTTCTCCAACATTTGTTCTTCCTCTGCCTCGTCCAGGTTTTCATCGTATTTGTCATCCCGAGTGCTGTCTGGGATAGTGACTGTCTCACTCTCTTCCTCTGGCTCTTCAGCACTACCTTCCTCGTCCTGACAATATAACAAAGTCATGAGATTGAAATATAACAAATGGGTTAAAAAGTATCATGGTTCTGGCAAAACAATTATCCATAATTGTGTCCCTACATCAGACTCAAGAAGACATAATATTAATATCAGTTCTTCTAAATATCTTGCTGCACAATGACAGCTTTATATGAAATATATGTAAGTTATACCTATGTAGTTGTGAATACTGTTAGGAACAGTTTGTAAAAAGACACTTTAGGACCACGTTAAAAACAATTAATGACCTCTGAAACTGCTTCATCCATAGCATCTTCCTGATCCTCATCCATGTCATCATCTTCACTATCTCCTTCGCCATCACTTTCCTCTTCATCCAAGATCCATGCGGCCTGGTACGTGGATGTACCTTTGGGAACCTTTCTTTGTACCTTCACTTTTAAGGAATCTATTTGAAACGTTAGAAACAAAACCCATAAATGATTTTATGAAGTGACAAAGTGTTTACAATAAAAAAGTGGAGATTCTGCCACAATGCAGGCATGTCTTACAGTAACTGTATTTGATGGATTTGTCATGGCTGGTATTCTATTATCCAAATTACACTCACTCTTTTAAGAGCTGTTTCAGGTAATATAAGGCCAAAGCTAGAGGAGATTCCAGATATGGCGATTCATTGGAAGGAACATTGACATAGCCCTCAGGATGAGGATGAGATGCTAGGAAAGATTTACCCTCAGCTTCCTTGAGCTCTTCCTCAGTAGGCCAGGTCTGTTCGCCTTCCATAGGATCAGGAACTACCTCAGACTGCAGAGATTCTTGTACAGATGGATCAGCCTTCATCAGAACCTTCACATCCTCCTCCATCTCTGCACAATTACCAGGTTCTTCCTATTAAAGAGCAAACAGTGGATAGTAAATATATAGAATAAAAATAAAAAAAATACATCATGAAGTACAAGCAAGCCAGTTTTTCTCATCCTAAGTGGAAATTCCTTTTAGACTCAGACAATAAATAATATAAATCTCAGATTATTGTAATATTATCACTCTCAAAAAACCTATCCCACCTATTTGAACTAAAAAAAAAAAATCCACTTTTACAACCTCCTCTCGAAGAGAGTTCCATAGTCTCAGTCACTGGCTCCTAAAGAATATGGTGGCTCGTAACTTCCCAACTACGGTTATTTTCTAGCCTCAGTTTTTGCACATTGGTGGCTGGATACAAATTTCAGCAGTTGCCACCATGTCATATTGTATTCTGCTTGGATCCCATGAGGGGCTGCCCAACTTTCTGTAAAAAAATCAAGTCTCCAAAGGATGCTTCCTTGTTCTCTATGAGAGTAGCTGCAATTGTATGGGAAAAAGACCATGCTCGATTGGAGAGCAAAGTGCTACATCCCCTAAAGCCTCAATAATAAATAATCCCCACTTTCCATCCCTGAGTTGGAAGGAGCAGTGTATTGGGAATTCTGTGAAGTCAAATAACTTGAACAAATCTTTTCCAATCCAGCAGGTTTTCCATCTTTTAGAGAATTGCAGGGTAGTCATCACATCCCATATTGGGCTTGTTTAGATTCGCCAAGAAATTGGTCCTCTCCATTGTCCAGCTCACATGTGGAGACTGATTTGGTTAAACCCCTGTCTGCATGTCCTCCTCCAGTCTAACTCCACCAAGCCTTTTGGTAAAGCCCTTCTGAAGGAAGGGTAGATATACCGGAGCTCACCATGGATTATTGGGTGGATGTGGTGCACCCCTTTCTCCTTACTGTTGATACTGCTCGAGACAGGTTGATTCAATATAAATTCCTACACAAATTTTTCCACGATCTTCTACGACTTGTACTTTCAGAGTCAGAGCAGGGTATGTTTTTATACACTGACCATTTTGGTCATCAGTTCGATTGTTTCTGAACTCTCACTTTAAGTTTCCCATGGTTCACTCTCCACAGGTGTGTCTCCTAGGAGTTCTGGACACCATACTCCTGGGAACTTATGATAGACTATTCTTTTGATTTCTTCTGTTCCCGAAAAAGGAATATGTCCTGGAAATCCATGGACCTTCCCTCTGTAGCGAAATGGATCAAACTAGTTTAACCTCCCTGGCGGTATGATTATGTCTGGAATTTTGTACCAAAAGTGGTACAATTTTTTGCATGAAATTTGGTGTTATGTTATAAATTTATTTTATGGGCACAAATTACAGTAAAATTGCAGGCAAGGGGCACTGTACAGTAATAAAATGTCAGATCTGAGGTTATACAGTGTAATCCTCTCAGATTACACTGTATAATCTATTTTATGTGTGTGTGTCACTTTTACTGTTTATATTTTTTTGAATTTCCCGCCCAGTTCCGCCCCCATGCGCAGCTGCTGCTCGCAGGGAACGGAACCAGGAAGTAATATGCCGGCCGGCGCGCACAGCAGAGGACATCGCCGGATCGCCGGCAGAAGGTGAGGGAGGACTGCAATGTTACCCCGAGCGTGACTCGGGGTTACCGCTCCTGGCAGCGAAAATTAACCCCGAGTCTCGCTCGGGAACACCGCCAGGGAGGTTAAAGGGAACCCATCACCTGTATTATGCTACACTCACCAAGGACAACATAGTCTAGTGATGGAGCCACCGATTTCAGAGGTCTGTCACTTCTGGGCTAGTGGTCAGTACTAGAGTACCGGACGTTTGACGTCACCAGTGAATCACCTGTATACCTGCTATATGAGGGCTCTTTCACACTTGCGTTCTTTTCTTCCGGCATAGAGTTCCGTCGTCGGGGCTCTATGCCGGAAGAATCCTGATCAGTTTTATCCTAATACATTCTGAATGGAGAGAAATCTGTTCAGGATGTCTTCATTTTAGGACCGGAACGTTTTTTGGCCGTAGAAAATACTGCAGCATGCTGCGCTTTTTGCTCCGGCCAAAAACCCTGAACACTTGCCGCAAGGCCGGATCCGGAATTAATGCCCATTGAAAGGCAATAATCCGAATCTGGCCTTAAGCTAAACGGCGTTTCGGCGCATTACCGGATCCGACGTTTAGCTTTTTCTGAATGGTTACCATGGCTGCCAGGACGCTAAAGTCCTGTTTGCCATGGTAAAGTGTAGTGGGGAGCGGGGGAGCAGTATACTTACCGTCCGTGCGGCTCCCGGGGCGCTTCAGAGTGACGTCAGGGGGCCCCACGCGCATGGATGAAGTGATCGCATGGATCACGTCATCCATGCGCAAGGGGTGCTCTGACGCCATTCTGGAGCGCCCCGGGCCCCTGCCCTTACTCACCTCCTAACCACACTGGTTTCTATCCTATTACGCATGGGAAAAAACCTGTCACTCATCATCCAGGGGAGGACATTGGCAGCATGTCTCATCAGACTCCTCTCCCTCGAAATCCTGGCACGCTGAGGGGTTCAGCAACTCCGTACTCTAGTACTGACCACTAGCCCAGAAGTGACAGACTCAGTGGGTCTGTCACTATACTATGCTGCCCTCTGAGTGCAGCATAGTACAGGTGATGGGTCCCCTTTAATTCTTATATTCCAATTTACAAAAGTTATGTCCAAAACATGCACAAAATTTTGATAATTGGAACGAATGATGAGTAATTTGGTGGAGGGCAGATATCTTCTAGGAATAGAGGTGTTGATTTCAAAGGTGGGGGTGGCAGCTTGAATGTGTGGTTATTTCTTTGCATGTGAAGCTATGCGAGTGCTTCTGTTATACAGACGCGTACACACTCTACAAAATACTGCTTTATATATATTTTTTTTTAATTATAATTTGAAAGAATTTAATATCTAATACTGGACTTTTCTTGTCACATGGATGTTTTGCTATATAGTCTTGCCTTAGTTTGCAAATTGAAACCTTCTTTCCTCTAGACCAGGGACCAGCAACCTCCAGCTGTTCAGAAACTACTACTCCCAGAATGCTATAGTCACTTCTATGAGAGTTAGAAGAACAGCCAAGCTGGGAGTTGTAGTTTCAAAGCAGCTGGAGTGCCAAAAGTCGCTGATCCCTTGCTCTAGATATTGTTATACCAGCTGTTATAGCTACAGACCTGGGTACAAATAGGTCATCTCTCTTTCCTATGATCTTAGACCTTTAAAAAACTAAGGTCTCATGCACACTGATCCATTTGTTTCTTTAGGGCCATGCACACACTTTTTTTATGGATCCACGTGGCTGTTCCACCAATAATAGAACATTTCCTATGCTGGTCGGCATTGCAGACAAGAATAGTAATTTCTATTGATGGAAGTGAAAATAAAATGCAGAATGCACACTGAAAGTGTCCATATTTTGCAGATCTATGGTTTGCGGACCCAAATACGGACACGCTCGTGTGAATGAGGCCTAATACTAATATACAGAAAACAGATTATTAAGAGAACTTTACCAATCAGTTTGTCAACGTTTAAAATGTGCCTTTTAGTTTGTTTTGTAGCCCATGGCGAGTCACCAATACTTACCGCCATTTCCACATCCTCTCCTTTTCTGGTCTTGTGGACTCGGGGGTTCAGTGGATACGGGT
The DNA here is from genome assembly GCF_014858855.1 of Bufo gargarizans. NCBI lineage: Eukaryota > Metazoa > Chordata > Amphibia > Anura > Bufonidae > Bufo > Bufo gargarizans. The sequence continues at coordinate 502,169,725 of NC_058082.1, forward strand.
CAGGAGGGGCATCAATCTGAGACATCTGAAAGTCACCATGGCCAACAATATGAATCAATCTGTTAACGTTGAGTCCCTGGCCCCGGATGTAGCCTGACACTTTCAATGTGCCCACCAGGCCACTCTCATCGGACGGCTGAAAATCTGCTCTGTGCGCCAGCATATAACAACGTCTGTCTCTGAAGGTCAAGTGTCTCTGCTTCTGGGTGGTGATCTGTCTCAAGAGCAAAGAGGCTTCTTGTGCTGTGTCCAGATGGAACAGCTTGGCATCGGGGAATCTCTTCTCGGCCACCTTACTCAGCTGTTTCTTCGTATCATTTCTCTTCTTTATTGGGATCTCGCCCATACCCTGCACCGCAAGCACTAGCACAAGAAGAAAAAGGTCCTCAATAGGCTATCACTGCATCAAATTAAACATAGGCAATATACCTTCTACACACATCAGCCTTATATTTAGAAGAACTAAATACTTAAAGGGGTATTCCCATCTGCAACACTGATGGCATATTGCAAGGATACACCATCAATATCACATAGGTGCAGGTCCCACCTCTGGGACCTGCTCCTATCTGCAGAAAGAGGCCCTGACGTGAAAGGAGAGCAGCCGCGCATGTGTGACTACCCTCCGTTCACCGTTATGGGACTTCAGAATATAGCCAAGCACAGTCCCATAGTGGTGAATGGAGGTCGCTGTGCCTGTGCATCTTGCCCTCCACTATGGTACTCGCTTGGCTATTTTCGGAAGTCCCATAGCAGTGGTGGAGAGCAAGCTGCACGTGCGTAGTGCACTCTTCTTTACTTCTGAGGTCCTGTTCTGGAGAGAGGAGCAGGTCTCAGAGGGGAGACCGCAACCTATCTGATATTGGCAGCATATCCTAGATGGGTATACATGGTAGAAAACATTTCAATACTAAAAAAATTAAGCCCCCTGAGCTCTCCAAGTCCATGGCTCTATAAACCAGGACTGCGTTTCACTTTTATACCCAACGTCCACAGAGAACTGCTTTTGGTTCCTAAGGGCATAAAAATTTACTTTATTTTTTAACTGGTTTTGATCAATCCCCCCAGTACATCCATTCTCCCCTTCATGGGCGTACAGTATAAATATGCAATGTGTGTGCAACTAAACAGTACAGTCCATATAAAAAAGAGCAACACCTGAAAAATATCTATATAAATATATTTTTACAAATGAAAACAAAAAGAAATTTGACCAATTTCCAGCCACGTTAGGCTATGTATTACTGATGTAACACCCAGAGTCCCATCAGACTACTGGGGAGAACTCAGTATGGGTGCAATATTCAGTATTTTGGAAGCCCTTATGGTCATGATTACAGTTTATCTTCAGACAAGTACTTTCCAGTAACATCTCTTACCTAAACTAGGCAGGCCCTGAGCAAACAGGCACGAGAGGCAGTAGTCTCCATAACTGTCCCATCCCTCCTGGGGGTCCAGGACAAACAGCAGGGTATCCGCCACTTTGGCCAGATCCAGCACAGAATGCAGGTCACCTGTAAACCAAAGAGAGAATGTGAAGGGGACAGCACATGTGGTAGTGGCACATTTACACCACAGCAGAATCGCCTTCAACAATGATCCACTGTGGGGTTTCTTCTTACCAGTGTTAGCTTGAACGAAACGCCATCGCTGCTTCATCTTAGGACACACGAGAGCAAACTTGCCGCTCTTGGCGTCGTCTTCATGAAGTATATAACCCTCGTTGCTCTGTACCAGATTCAAGAGGCTGCCCATAACCACACTTGCATGGAGGGGAACCACAACCACAAGGTGTGGGGGGCCATCTTTGCTACCCAAGTTGCGCTTCTCTGTGAGCACCTGTACAGATTATAAATCATATGGCTAATATGAAATCAGGCGATTGAGCAGTAGAATATTGCCCTTGTGTACGTGCATTGTACTATAGTGTGCGAATATGGCCTAATGTGGTTACGTGGCCCTGCTTACTAGAGAGACCTGAGAAGTAATGCCGACTCAGGATAGGTCATCAGTATCTGATCGGTAGGGGTCCGACACCCAGGACCCCCACTGATCAGCTGTTTCGAAAGGCACCGGAGTTCCTGTGAGCACCACGGCCTTCTCCAACTTACCAAGCACAGCGCCGTGCATCAGCTGCTGTTGTGCTTGGTATCGCGTTCAGCCCCTTTGACTTCTATAGGGCTGAGCACAGCTGCTATACAATGTGAGATGTTGTGCTTGCTAAGCACGGAGAAGGCCGCAGCGCTCACAGGAGCGCCGGTGCCTTCCCAAACAGTTGATCAGCGGGCTCCCAGATGTCGGACCCACGGCGATCAGATGCTGATAGGTCATCGGTATGAAAGTCTCGGAAAACCCCTTTTTAAGCATCATGCCAAGGCATGAAAGCAGACAAAAATCCCTATATAGGTTTGTATGCAACTCCACTGTACAATGCTCCACTGGGTGCTCTCCCCCCATCTGACGGAAGCATACATAGGTACAGTTGGGACCCCATACGCTACTATGGTTTGCCTATTACAGCTCCACACCAAAAGGAACAGTGATACCGCCATGCACGATAGACAGTAAATCTGATATACTCACAGCATCTTTCCTGTGTCTGCGGATCTGGTTGGCTTTATGTCTCCTGTCCAGTTTACTTAAGTTTTTTTTTAGTTTTTTGCTGAGAACTTTCACAGGTACGCGTCCTAATTAAAATGAAAGAATAGTAATTGAGCTCATATCGCAATCCTGTAGAAAGCAAATTCTGGCACATGGCACACGACGTCATGGAATAATACTGCGCCTGCACAGAACGTGTCAGTATGGGAACACACATAGGTGCATGACAAGGAAACACCGACAAAAATGCCATACAATAAACCATGTATTTGGGTATTGTGAGGACAATGGATGGTCAGACCTTACAAAAAAGCTGCAGAATGGAATCTTCATTCATTCCATCAGTTATTCTCAAACCCACTGATTAGGGATGAGCGAATAGACTTCGGATAAAAGATCCGAAGTCGATTTGCATAAAACTTAATTCCAATACTGTACAGAGCTGATTTCTACTGTAAAAAGCTGTTGCCGAACTCTGGTTCGGTTCCAAGGTACCACTTTTTTACAGTAGAAATCAATTTATGAAGTTATTACGAGAAGTCTTCTGAGACTTTGTGAAGTAATAACTTCAGCTCATCGGAGCCAATACATCCTAATACTGTATGGAGCCCTGTTTCATCCGAAGACGATTCGCTCATCCCTACCACTGATATTTATTTCACAACCTTCTCCTATTTGTCTGCCTCTCCACGTAATCCTGGATGCGAGGCCTGTGTGTCCAGGATGCTGCCGTCTTCACTAACTCATGTATGAGCTTCAGTTTCTGGAATGACTTCTTCTATATCTCATGAGCTAACAGTCATTGACACAGAGGATTGTATGAATTCCCCCTCTCTCTGCAGATTCTGCTGTGTTCAGTCCTCTCTGTGAACAGATACGTGTGATTCATCCCCTCCAACTCCACACCGCAGTGCGTATCTTCTCTTGCATATCTGTACCGATACAGTATATTCTGGTTTCCCTGAAGACCTGGATGCTTTCCCCCAACTCCACTCTATGATCAGCTGTGTATAACCTCCTTATCCTCCTGGCTGAGTCTCTTAGGTCCGAGCCTAAATGCAAGATCCAGGAACTTTCTACATGCTCTTTGTTTAAAAAATAAATAAAAAAAACTTCTATTTTGATGCCATAGAGTTTGTGTAACTCCTTCACACGTCCTGCTAGGGCTGCAACGAGTACTCGATTCAATCGAGTAATTCGGCACAAAAAAATCCTCAATACAAATTTTTTGCATCGAGGATTCGTTTGTGTCACTTGACCACAGAGCAGGAGTGAAGCGCTTGCTATTATTCCCGCTCCGTGGTCTCCCTCTGGCCCGCAACGTGCTTGGAATACTCACCTTTCCAGCAGGGAACCTCCGGACACTCCACAGCACGTCCGTGGTCCCGCGCTGCACTGACCTCCTGACATATGCACGCTGTGACCTGACGAGCTATCTGACATCAGGCCCAGAGCAGCGCGGGATGATGAAGTGTCAACGGCGCCCCTGCTGGAAGCGTAAGTTGGTGACACTGAGGGGGTGGGGGCGCGACTAAGGCCAGCAACCAATGACGCTGTGCACTCAGTGTGTCAGGAGGAGGGCAGGCTGGGCTTTCACGGACCGTGCGTCTGTGGTTTAACTGAAGTGTAGCCCAGCCTTAGGTGAGAGGTGACACCGGGGTGGGGGAGAGCCGATGGCACCCGGAGGAACGAAGAGTGTTGGGGACTGATGGCAGGAGTTCTATTGAGGTTTTTATAAAGGAAAACAGTCTATTAATTCATTTTTTCTAGTTCGAGAACTCGTGTAATCGTAAAAATATCGTCCTGCTGCACCTAACAGACCCACCAGCAATATGGCTGTGCCCTCTCTGCTTTTTGTAATAGGATGCAAGCGCCACTGTAACGGCATCCAGATTACCAAGCACAGTCGCTATCCAAAGTACAACGCTGTGCTTGTGAAGCTGCGAAAGGCCGCTATACAACGTTGTGCTTGGTAAGGATACTTTCACACATGCGCTTTGAATTCCAGTTTTGAGATACGGCAGATTTTAAAACCGGAGCAAAGCACTTCCGTTTTGTCCCAATGAATTGTCAATGGGGACAAAACAGATCAGGAACCATTCTGTTCTGTGACCGGACACAAAACTGCTGCAGTCTTATGTCCTGTCTATGAAATGGAACAAATCAGATCCCGCACTAAAAACAATGCAAGTCAATGGTGCTGCATAGTTATTGTTATTGGGATCCGTCACCCATTGACCTACATTGTTTTAAGTGACGGATGTTTTTTTTCTCTCTCCGTTTTGATTTAATACAACCACATCCAAACAGAACAGATGCATCCTGATGTATTGACTCGAACAGAGGGTCTGAGATCCTCTGCTGTATCTCAAAACCGGAATACAAAGCACAGATGTGAAAGTAGCCGAAGCTGAGAGACCACGGCACTACTGCCTGTCCTGATCGGCGGGGGTCCCGGGAGTCAGAACCCCGCCGATCAGATAATAATGACCTGCCGGGCTGACTGACTCCATTAGTCACTGGGGGTCCCTCATGCACTGTTGGGGTCTATGATATGCCAGATAACACACCATTTATTTCTGTTCTTGCAATTGTACAAACAAAAACTAAAAGGAAACAGCACAAAAGTATCTTTCCATATAGGCGACTCTAGCAGGATAGCTCCAGCATCACAGTACGGATAATATAGTATAAAACCCTGACCTGTAGAGGCGCCTGATCAGCCCCCACCAGAAGGGAGCGCTGCACAATACACACCATCCATAGAGATCAAGGAGGGCTCATTCTGCACACCTCCACTGACTTCTATGCATCTGAGGGCAACTCCACACCATCCATTTTCTTATATTTAAGAGGAGTTCACTCCCACGAGCTGATCGTTTCTTATACAGCTTATAAAAACCTAACTTCTGATGTGCAGAGCTCCCAGATGACAGGCTGTGGTGCGGCAGTGCCCACGTGGAGCACACATGGAGCGGCCGTCCGGCGGGCACACTGCACTCTCTTCTCTCACCTTTGTTCTCACGATCCTGGGCTCCGCGGCCTCGGTGCCGACCAGTCTTGTGCGGTTTATTCTGCTGCTTGAAAGTTCCTGGCCGGTGTACAGCCTGCTGGTCGCCCGCCGCCATGATTAAAGCAGCTCTGCTCCCCGGTACATCCCACTACTGGAAGACCCGCCCAACTGAGGGCGGAAGGCGGACCGCCCTCGTGCGCGCATGCGCAAAACACCTACAGCTGCTATTTGAGCGGTTACGTTATTATGCTTTGGGTTCCACATTCTGCTACCTTTAACTTTCCATTCTGTCAGGGGAGCTGTGTGAGGGCATGTTTTTTTTTTTTTTTTGCATGTTGACATGTAGTTTTTATTGGTACCATATTGGGATACGTACTTTTTTCTTTTTTTTATACAAGTGACCAAAACCCAACAATTCTAATTTTGCAGTTTTTTCACCGGGTTCACCATAAATACCAAAAATAACATTACATTTTAACCTTTCATTTTCAGATGTGGCAGTATAAACTCTTTTTATATAATTTTTTTAACCCCTTCCTAAGGCCTCACGCACACGACCGTGTTTTGTTTCCGTGTCTGTTCCGTTTTTTTGTGTGGATAGGATGTGGACCCATTCATTTCAATGGGTCCGCAAAAAAATGGGTCCACAAAAAAATTTGTGTGCTGTCCTCATCAGTATGTCCGTTCCGTTGCCCCACAAAAAAAATAGTGCATGTCCTATTTTTTTTCTTCTAGTTTGCGGACAAGGATAGGCATTATTATAATGGATCCGCAGAAAAAACGGATGCCATACAGAACGTCATCAGGTTTTTTTTTTCGGATCCTCAATTTTCGGACCGCAAAACACATACGGTCGTGTACATGTAGCCTAATGCTGCCATTTTCCTTCTTTACTTCATGTGTTCTTGGAGCTATATCTTTTGGATTTTTCTGTTCAGGACATGAGTTTTTTTTTTTGTTAGGGGAGTCTTACTTTCTAATGGCACATTTACTATTGCATGCAATGTAATAAAAAGCTGGAAAAAACATCTAAATTGGGTGGAATTCTGAATGTTGCCATCTCCCCTGATGTGGACACCTCTCTTGGTAGATCCTCAGTTCCACATGGAGCATTGAGATCTATTAAAAGTAATCTTAGTAATAGCGGATTAGTGGATAGTTGGAGGGCACATCACCCGGGGGCAAAAAGACTATACTTACTACTCACCAGCGCACAAATCTTATCAAAGATTAGACTACGTATTTGTGTCCACCTCACTACTGCCTTATTGTACTAAGACTTCAATTGGCTCCATACTGTTGTCGGCACCGGTTTTCATGAATTTCCAAATGCCCAATATTCCAAAAAGAGAAATGCTTTGGCGACTCAATGAGACCCTGTTGCACAACCAGCAACATGTGGAAAGTATGGAGAAGAAAATTGAGGAATATTTTACCCTCAACGACTCCCCGGACATATCTCCCGGAACGATTTGGGAGGCACATAAGGCGGTGGTGAGGGGGCACTTCATATCTTTAGGCTCATACCTTAAGAAACATAGGGAGGCGGAAGTAGTGGATCTGCAAAGTCAGATCTCCAAAGCGGAATTCTTGCATAAAAAAAGGCTAACAGCTGAGATTCTGCAACAGCTGGATCTCCTTAGATCGCGATTGAAAAACTTACTGAACACCAAATCGGCTAAACTATTTCTTTCCGCCAAGTTCAAATATTATGCGCATGGTGATAAGGCCTCTAAGTTTATGTTGTCCTGACTTAAAAAACGTAAAGCCCAATCATATATACAGAAAATAATTTCCCCATCTGCACAAACAGTATATCAAACGGACCAGATTGAGTCTTGCTTTACAGATTATTATACCCAACTATATAATCTGAACCAAGAGACATCCCCACTAGATCGGGTAACTAAACTCTCAGAGACGAAAGATTGGCTGACAACGCTTGGCCTCCCTAAGCTGACTAGTGAACAGTCTCAGAAGTTGTCTCGTCCCTTTGATTCGGCAGAACTGAAAAAAGCCATTAAAAATTCCCCCCTTCACAAGAGCCCAAGTCCAGACGGGCTGCCAATGAAATACTATGATTCCTTCCAAAACACTCTACTGCCTAGATTTCTATTGGTTTGCAATTCATTATGGGAAGGCAAACCTTTACATCCACATATGCTAGCTGCTCAAATTACGATAATTCCCAAGGAAGGGAAGGACCCTTCGTTATGTGCCAGCTATAGGCCGATATCCCTGCTCAATACAGACCTAAAACTATTAGCCAAAATGCTGGCCTCTCGCCTCCAGTCGCTCCTGCCTCATTTGATCCATATGGAGCAAGTGGGCTTCGTAGGAGGGCGGGAAGGAAGAATGAACATATCCCTCCCGCCTGATCAATATCATTCACCATGCGCATGTCACTACCACCCCATTAGTCCTTCTCGGCACAGATGCCGAGAAGGCTTTTGATAGAGTGGATTGGACCTTTATGAGTGAGGCGTTAAAAGCTTTTGGTATTCCTTCAGACTTTATAAATGTAGCAATGGCTATGTATAATAATCCCAGTGCCAGAGTTCTTGACAATAACATACTCTCCCCATCCTTTACAACTAGCAATGGCACCAGGCAGGGTTGCCCCCTCTCACCGCTCCTCTTTGTTCCGTCAGTAGAGCCGCTCCTACAGGCTCTCCGGCGAAATGAAAAGATCCGGGGAATGACTATCAGAGGGAAAACACATTTGATTGCTGCATTCGCAGACGATCTTCTCCTCATTATTACAAATCCTGTTGAGGCCTTCCCGGCGATTCATGTGTTGTTAGAATATTTCGGGTCCCTATCGAATTTTAAAGTGAATCTTACCAAGTCACAAGTTTTAAATGTCACTCTTGGCACACAATTACAAGCTGACTTTGAACTCAGTACCCCATTTAAGTGGTCAAACAGTAGTATACCCTTCCTAGGGGTGAAAATCACTTCCCAGTACTCACAGATGTATTCGGAAAACTTTAAAAATATCCCCCGGCAGATTAAAGAACTGATGTCATCATGGGGACCTTCCATTTACGTCATGGTTTGGCCGTAGAACTCTAATCAAAACTATGATTCTTCCAAAGGTCTTATACTATTTGCAGGCGTTACCAATTTTTATTCCAAGAGAGTTTTTCGCTCAACTAAGAGGGATACTGTCGCGTTTCCTCTGGAGCAGCGCCAGACCTAGATTGCCGTACAGTCAAGTGATCAAACCTCAGAAAGTGGGAGGCTTAGGGATCCCTGATTTCCTCCTATATTATAAAGCTGTCCACGGGTTGAGGGTCTTGGAATGGATACGTAGTCCACCAGAAAGGCTAGACGTGGGGTTGGAGCAAGATTTAGTAGGCACTCCATTACGTTCATTAGCGTTAATGACAGACAACAGGCAAGCTTTCTTGAAGCAAGTAACTAATCCTCTATTACGTAACACGCTTAAGGTATGGTTTGCTGGTTTATTAGAGAGACTGGTCCCAGGCCCGATTTTGCAGATAAGAGATGTCTTTTGGGACTCTTCCCCGGAATTTAGATCCACTCTGAATGACGGACACAAAATAAACTCAACCCCAATACTTGACCTTTTGGATATATCTCCAGAGGGAGAAGATGATTATTTGCTTCAACCCCAAGTCGGGAATGTAACCCAATTCCACTATGCCCATATACTTAAGGCCATAAAAGGTAGTCTAACACAGTCCCGGAGGGTCCAGACCCAATTTGAGCAAATGTCCTTGGAAAAGAGAGAACCGGGTAAAAAAATATCCAGAATCTATGCCTCCCTACTTGAATTTCCTCAGACAATTGCCCCCCCATTCATTAAGAGTTGGGAGAAGGACCTGGGAATCACGTTTACCTCTGGTGAAATAAAAATACTCTTATCACAAACCAATAAAATATCCAGGTGTGTGCGGCTGCAGGAGAATTACTTCAAAATGATCACTAGGTGGTACTATACACCCACGAGATTGCATAGGATTTTTCCGGACTCCTTGCCAACGTGCTGGAGATGCCTTGACTCCGAAGGCTCTTTTTTTACATACAGACGTGGACAAAATTGTTGGTACCCTTTGGTCAATGAAAGAAAAAGTCACAATGGTCACAGAAATAACTTTAATCTGACAAAAGTAATAATAAATTAAAATTCTATAAATGTTAACCAATGAAAGTCAGACATTGTTTTTCAACCATGCTTCAACAGAATTATGTAAAAAAATAAACTCATGAAACAGGCATGGACAAAAATGATGGTACCCCTAGAAAACACAGAACATAATGTGACCAAAGGGACATGTTAATTCAAGGTGTGTCCACTAATTAGCATCACAGGTGTCTACAACCTTGTAATCAGCCATTGGGCCTATATATATGGCTCCAGGTAATCACTGTGTTGTTTGGTGATATGGTGTGTACCACACTCGACATGGACCAGAGGAAGCAAAGGAAAGAGCTGTCTCAAGAGATCAGAAAGAAAATTATAGACAAGCATGTTAAAGGTAAAGGCTATAAGACCATCTCCAAGCAACTAGATGTTCCTGTGAGTACAGTTGCACATATTATTCATAAGTTTAAGATCCATGGGACTGTAGCCAACCTCCCTGGACGTGGCCGCAGGAGGAAAATTGATGACAAATCTAAGAGACGGATAATCCGAATGGTAACAAAAGAGCCTAGAAAGACTTCTAAAGAGATTCAAGGTGAACTTCATGCTCAAGGAACATCAGTGTCAGATCGCACCATCCGTCGTTGTTTGAGCCAAAGTGGACTACATGGGAGACGACCAAGGAGGACACCATTGTTGAAAACGAATCATAAAAAAGCAAGACTGGAATATGCCAAACTACATGTTGACAAGCCACAAAGCTTCTGGGAGAATGTCCTGTGGACAGATGAGACAAAAATCGAAGTTTTTGCCAAGGCACATCAGCTGTATGTTCACAGACGAAAAAATGAAGCATATCAAGAAAAGAACACTGTCCCTACTGTGAAACATGGAGGAGGCTCTGTTATGTTCTGGGGCTGCTTTGCTGCGTCTGGCACAGGGTGTCTTGAATCTGTGCAGGGTACAATGAAATCTCAAGACTATCAAGGAATTCTAGAGAGAAATGTACTAGCCAGTGTCAGAAAGCTTGGTCTCAGTCGCAGGTCATGGGTCTTGCAACAGGACAATGACCCAAAACACACCGCTAAAAACACCCAAGAATGGCTAAGAGGAAAAAATTGGACTATTCTAAAGTGGCCTTCTATGAGCCCTGACCTCAATCCTATTGAGCATCTTTGGAAGGAGCTGAAACATGCAGTCTGGAAAAGGCACCCTTCAAACCGGACACAACTGGAGCAGTTTGCTCATGAGGAGTGGGCCAAAATACCTGCTGAGAGGTGCAGATGTCTCATTGACAGTTACAGGAAGCGTTTGATTGCAGTGATTGCCTCAAAAGGTTGCGCAACAAAATATTAAGTTAGGGGTACCATCATTTTTGTCCATGCCTGTTTCATGAGTTTATTTTTTTACATAATTCTGTTGAAGCATGGTTGAAAAACAATGTCTGACTTTCATTGGTTAACATTTATAGAATTTTAATTTATTATTACTTTTGTCAGATTAAAGTTATTTCTGTGACCATTGTGACTTTTTCTTTCATTGACCAAAGGGTACCAACAATTTTGTCCACGTCTGTATATGGTGGGATTGCCACTTAATAAAACCCTTCTGGAAGGAAGTATGTGAGGTTATTTCCAAACTGCAGGATAAGCCTTTCCCTTGGTCACCACAATATTGCTTAATTGGCCTTAAGTTGTCTTACAGTAATAAGCATACAAATTGCCTTTATCAGCATCTTCTGGCAGTAGCCAGAATTCTTATCGCTTCGAATTGGAAGTCAAGAAATGTACCCGCTGTCCATCACTGGTTGGCTCGCTGTGATCAAGTGTATAGGCTTGAACAGATAGCACATTGGGAATGTAATAACACCCCTAAGTTTGAGAGAGTCTGGGGGGCGTGGAAGAAACTAAGAGAGTTTACTTAATTGTATTCTATCTTGTGACGTATATGCTTAGAGGTTCCCTGAACTGAGTGATACTTAGAAGAGGTTAATAACTTTAACCTAAAAACAGTACTAAGAGGGAAGATGATATAGCCATTATGACATAATTCTCTGTCGGATGTTATAGTTGATGTTCTCACTTGGCAATATAATATAGATGATTTTATCTATATGTAAATGTCAATATTGATGTGCGTTATGCTGAGCCATAATGTGATGCCAATGCTGTTATTAAGGTATGACATTCTTCATGTTTTGAACAATAAAATATTTTACAAACTAAATTGGGTGGAATTGTTAAAAATAAAAATGCAATGCGATCATTGTTTTACGGGTTATGTTTTTACACTGTCCCCTATGCAGCAAACCTGACACGTTATCTTGATTCTGAAGGTCAGTACAATGACAGCAAAACTACATTCTTAGAGTTTTTCAAATTTTTATAATTTAAAAAATAAAATAGAAAATCGTACATTTTTCTTTGAATCTCCATTTCACCCCCTGAAGAAGCTTTGAGCGAAGCGTGCGTGGGGGCACAGGACACGTGGCTGGTATGATACATTTCTATGCTGGTACTCTTGTTACTGATACGGATGCTGCTGGGATGACAGAGCCATTGGGTTATAATCTGTTTGCACTTAGCACTTTATATCCAGTATGTATATATATGTATGTACGCTATGTTTTCAATATGTGTAGCCTATAATATGTGATTACCCTTATAATTGAGCCACGTGACCTGTCAGGGCATCTTATCCTTGATTTTCTTCATCAACTAGTGTGTTTTATGTATATTTTAATATTGTATTATAATAAAGAATTTTGCATATATGATTTTGAGACTCTGGCAGATATTTTTACTGTTTATCTCCATATTCCGAATCCCATAACTTTTTTTTCTATATTTCAAGAGGTTTTCCCAGCTTCTGATACTAATGACCTATCTTTAGGATATGTCACTAATATCCGATCGGTGATGGTCTGACACGTGCTGCTTGTGGTCACATTGAAATCATATACTGCCTCAACCACATCCCACCAAGGACAGCAAGGAAGACCGGCACCAGTATTGCCTCCTTCAATTATTCGCCCAATATCTACATTTAGGCCTCTTTCACACAGGCGAGATTTCCGCGCAGGGCGCAATGCGTGAGGTGAACGCATTGCACCCGCACTGAATCCGGACCCATTAATTTCTATGGGGCTGTGCACATAAGTGGTGATCACACAACGTGGGCCCCATAGAAGTGAATGGGGGTGCGTGAAAATCACAAGCAAGTGCGCATGCGGTGCGATTTTCACGCATGGTTGCTAGGAGATGATCGGGATAGGGACCCGATCATTATTATTTTCCCTTATAACATGGTTATAATAGAAAATAATAGCATTCTTAATACAGAATGCTTAGTAAAATAGGGCTGGAGGGGTTAAAAAAATAAAATAATTTAACTCCCCTTAATCCACTTGTTCGCACAGCCCGGCTTCTCTTCTGTCCTGTTCTTTGCTGTCCAGGAGGAAAAGGACCTGTGGTGACGTCACTGCGCTCATCACATGATCCATCACCATGGTGATTGATCATGTGACAGACCATGTGATGAGCGCAGTGACATCACCACAGGTCCTTTTCCATCTGGACAGCAAAGAACAAGACAGAAGAGATGCCGGCTGCGCGAACAAGTGGATTAAGGGGAGTTAAATTATAATATTTTTTTTAACCCCTCAGCCCTATTTTACTAAGCATTCTGTATAAGGAATGCTATTATTTTCCCTTATAACCATGTTATAAGAGAAAATAATAAAATCTACACAACACCTAACCCAAACTTCTGTCAAGAAGTTCGGGTCTGGGTACCAAACATGCCGATTTTTCTCACGCGTGTGCTAAAAATGTTTTGCGCTCGCGTAGAAAAATCACACATTTTCCCGCAACGCACCCGCATCTTATCCAACCCAAATCCATGACGCCCATGGGAAAGAGGCATTAGGCTTCAAGCACACAACCACATCAGTTTTTGATGTGGTCTGTCTGCAGTCTGCATTTTGTTGCGCACCTATTGACTTCAATGGGTCTGCATTTTGCCAAAAAGTATAGGTCATGTTCCAATGATTTTGGAAAACGTGGACCGCATCGATGGGTCTGCAAAAAAAAAAAAATGCTGTCAGCATCGGACTGAACCTGTGGTTTGTGGACTGCAAAATAAATGGTTATGGGTGTATGTATGGGGCCTTAATATGTTACCATAAATTTTCTTTTTTTTAAAAAACAGGTATAAGTGTGCTTAAATATGTCGGGGTGCCATCCATCCGAGGCTACTTTTACACTGGCGTTTTGGCTTTCAGTTTGTGAGATCCGTTCAGGGCTCTCACAAGCGGTCCAAAACGGATCAGTTTTGTCCTAATGCATTCTGAATGGAAAAGGATCCGCTCAGAATGCATCACTTTGGCTCCGATCAGTCTCCATTCCGCTTTCGAGGCGGACACCAAAACGCTGCCTGCAGAGTTGACTAAACTGAGCCAAACCGTTCCGTCCTGGCACACAATGTAAAAGTCAACGGGGACGGATCCGTTTTCTATGACACAATCTGGCACAATAGAAAACAGATCCATCCTCCATTGACTTTCAAATGGTGTTCAAGACGGATCCGTCTTGGCTATGTTACAGATAATACAACGTTCTGAACGGATGCAGACATTTGTAGTATCTGAACGGATCCGTCTGTGCAGATCAATGACGGATCCGCACCAAACCCAAGTGTGAAAGTAGCCTAACTGCAGTGACCACATTAGCCAATTGACAATTAGGGCCAGATAGGATTTTTTTTTAGCCTTCCTCCAGGTCACACCTTTGTTTTTGCAGTAAACCCTATAAATTGCCCTGAATGGTTATAATTTTTATGAATCAACATCAACCAAACTGTCATTAATAAAAGCTATTTTACTCTCTCCATTCTCTCCCCGATTATGTGTCTGACGAGTACATCTCTGGATAGGTCAGGAGTGTCTGCATGGTGGGAGTACGACCCCTGGGACCCCCCCGATCAGCTGTCTGAGAAGGCCTTCTCGCAGCTCACCAAGCACAGTGCCGTACATTGTATAGCAGCTGTGCTTGGTATCATAGCTCAGGCCCATCCACTTCAACGGCAGCTGAGCTGCAATAGGCCAAGTGACTGATGAATGTGACGTTACTGGCCTAGGGAAGGCTGCGGCACTCACAGAAGCGCTGGAGCCGTCTCCAACAGTTGATCGGTCGACCCCCACCAATCAGATACTTTTAGAAAGTCTCGGAAACCCCCTTTTAAATCTATACTATGGAGACAGTATCTTCAGCAGTTTTCAAATATATATTTTTATTATCTGAGTGACCGTATTTAGTAATTATTAACAAGGTTTATTTTTCCCTGGTTAATAGGTATAATGCTGTGATCTGGAAAGCGATACACGGAAGATACAGAGCACCGATACAAAGATCATGGTAGGCTAATATTAAGTTGACACCCAGTTTCTTTCCACTTACATGGCTTTTTCATGACTAGTGGGCCAAATTCCCATTCCTTTCTGCTAACAATGCAGTTTTTCTTAAAAAGGGAGTCCTGGACAGCTCATCATTCCCCAATAATAAAGGGGATAAGGGGAAGCCAGAGCGGAGCCCTCCTTTTCCAAGGGCCACACAGTCTATTTTGTTAGAATGATCATTTTGTGTTGGGAAGAATTTCATTGCCTCATTGCAATATATTGGTATTATCCTCAGCAATCGTGAAACATGTAAAAGCAGAAGATTGGTGATGCTCGTTGAAACAGTTAAAAGGGGTTTTCTCATCTTGGACAATGGGGGCCTATCGCTAGGATATGCCCCCATTGTCTTATAGGTGCGGGTCATCTATATCAATAACGCGGCACGCTCCCATTCACTTCTATGGGAGAGGCGGGGATTAAGCCTTGGTGGTGAACGGACCCCGGGAAATCTGGGGTCCTCCAGCCACAGCGCTCCCCGCTCCGTTCTCAATATAGGTACGGGTCCCAGCGGTGGGACTCGCACCTATCAGACAATGGGGGCATATACTAGCGATATGCCACCATTGTCTGAGATGGGAATACCCCTTTAAAGTCCATAAATTCCAAAGGCATTCTGGGGGTAATTTATTATCCGATTATATGCCAATTTGCAGATTTGGTCGCACAGGGGGTTTGCAGCTGAATCTAAGACTTTACCCTGCTCATGACAGGTCTAAAAAAGGGGTGGGCCG
This sequence comes from Bufo gargarizans, assembly GCF_014858855.1. Taxonomy (NCBI): domain Eukaryota; kingdom Metazoa; phylum Chordata; class Amphibia; order Anura; family Bufonidae; genus Bufo; species Bufo gargarizans. The sequence continues at coordinate 502,185,636 of NC_058082.1, forward strand.
GCTGGTCTCATTTATCATTTTCTACACCTGTTTTAGGCGTAGAAGATTATCTAAATCTACACCAGCAAGGGAGCCAGCGTAGATTTAGACAGGTGGTAGATGCGGCACCTCTACATAACTTTGGTGCTGCCAACACAAGGGTGTTTTAGATGCCGGTCTTAATAAATCACCCCATTAGTTTTTATTGATGCATCTGTCTGGGCCCCTGATAAAACAGGGCCCCACCACCCCACACTGCTGCTTCTTCAGCTCCTGGGGCTGCAGCCAGTGACGTATTAGGCTACTTTCAGATTTGCGTTTCCCTTTCCAGTTTTGAGATCCGACAGAGGATCTCAAAACTGGGGGAAACACTTTGGTTTTGTCCCCATTCATTGTCAGTGCACCAGAATGCATTCCGTTCAGTTATTTTTGTGTTCCCACGCCGGACACAAAACCGCTGCAAGCAGCGTTTGTGTGTGTGTGGCATGGGAAACTGAACATGCCGGATGTGGCACCAAAAACCATGTAAATCAATGGTGCCCGATTCCATGTCCGAAAAAACCCGGATCCCAGACCCATTGTTTTAGTTCCGGCATATTCCTTTTCAACATAATACAACCGGATGCAGTCGTTTGCATTGTACAATCGGATGCGTTTTGCTGCGGTTTTGAGATTCTATGCCGAATCTGAAACCCGGACAGCATGTGAAGATTACAATTACTTACCGGTAATTGGTTTTTCCTCTAGCCCCCACAGCGGCACACAACAGGAGGATACCCCGCCTCCCCAGGGACAGGAAACATGGAGATCTTTAAATAGTCCCCTCCCCTTACCTGCTACAGTAAATAACCGAGAAACTCTGGAAAGGATGCAACATATTAATATTTATGTATTATCAAAACTGAACAAAAACATGAACAAGAATATTTTCCAAAAAAGAAAAATTTCAATATAGAAAAAAGTCAAAATATAATGTGGGGGAAATTCCCTGTGCCGCTGTGGGGGCTAGAGGAAAAACCAATTACCGGTAAGTAATTGAAATCTTTCCAAATGCCCCCACAGCGGCACGTAACAGGAGGAATAACAGAGAAGTTCTAAATTAGGGTGGGACTACCGCAGATAACACTCTGCGAGCAAAGGATAACTCTATGCCTTAACACATCCAACTGATAATGCCTAAAAAAGGTGGAAGGTGAGGACCAGGTGGCTGCCTCGCAAATCTGTTCTAATGGAACACCCGTTGATTCAGCCCAAGATGCTGCTACCGACCGAGTTGAATGGGCTTTTAGACCTGCTGGGGGGGGGGGGGGGACTTTCTTTGAGTCATAACACCACAAGATTGCAGATCTGATCCATCGGCTAATAGATGCTTTGCTTGCCGCGTTATTGAACAAACAGTCTGTCCATCTTTCTGAAGTCCTCCGTGGCTTTAAAGGTAGGTCAGTACTGCTCTTCTCACATCTAGGTTATGAAAGAGTCTTTGTTCTTGACTGCCAGATGGAGACCCAAAGGATGGAAGAGACACTTCCTGTAGACAGTGGAAGTTAGAGACCACCTTGGGCAAAAAAGAGGGAGAGTGTTTTAATACTTATTCTATCATCTATGATGGTTAGATAAGGAGGTCTGCACGAAAAGGCTTGTATTTCCCCCACCCTTCTAGCCGTTGCAATAGCGATCAGAAAAACTCTTTTGAAAGTAAGCAATTTTAAAGATATCTCTGGTAAGGGCTCAAAAGGACTGTCTGTTAAGGCAGATAGTACCAGGTTTAAATCCCAAGGGGGAACAGTGGGCCTAACCATGGGTTGTTTTCGCCTGGCCCCTTTCACAAATCTTTTGACGAGATCTGCTTCTGCCAGTTTAATGTCCAGAAAGGCACTTAGGGCAGATATCTGGACTTTAAGGGTCCATTCACACGTCCGTTGTTTCTTTCCTGATCTGTTCCGTTTTTTGCGGAACAGATCTGGACCCAATTCATTTTTAATGGGTCCTGAAAGAAAATCGGACAGCACAATGTCAGATTTTTTTTCAGGACCCATTGAAAATGAATGGGTCCAGATCTGTTCCGCAAAAAACGGAACAGATCAGGAAAGAAACAACGGACGTGTGAATGGACCCTTATTGTGCTAACTCTAAGACCCTTTTGTAGACCCGACTGGAGAAACTCCAGAACCTTAGCGATCATAAAGGGGCCCCTGATATCACCATCTGTAAATTTTAAAAATAACTGCCAGATTCTGTTATAGATCTTTGATGTCACATTTTTGCAGCTATAGAGAATCATGGAAATTACCGCATCGGAGAGGCCTTTTTCTCTTAATTCCCGTTCAGGTTCCATGCTGCTAGTTGAAGTCGAGTTGCCCTGGGATGCCAAACTGGGCCCTGGTGAAGGAGATCCGGAACATCCACTAGTAGATAAAAGTCCCCTGCTGACATCTTTAGTAGTAGTGGGAACCATGATCGCCTGGGCCAATAAGGTGCAATCAGAAGCAACCTGTGGCTTCCCAGTAACACTCTTTGTAGAACCTTGGGGATTAATGCAAATGGAAGAAAGGCATACAAGTTCTCGTCCGGCCATGGTTGGGAGAGAGCGTAGACTATGAATGGGTGATGCGTGTAGGATAGAGAACCGAATTTTTCTGTCTGTTTAGACGCGTTGCGAATAGATCTACTTCTGGAAAGAACCACTTTTTTTTTTTTTCTATGAAGAAACATTTTCCGGTTCAGGCACCACTCGCCCTCTTTCAAGACATCTTTGCTGAGAAAGTCCGCGGCCTCGTTGTTCTCTCCCCTTATGTGAACTGCTGAGACTGACAGTACATTTCTTTCGGCCCACTGGAATATTTATTTTGAGACTTTTGCTAGGGCTGAACTTTTTGTGCTCCCTTGTTTGTTCAAGTATGCTACAGTTGTGGTATTGCCTGATAATACTTTTATCTCCTTTTCCCTAAGTTTTGGGTGAAGGGCTTTTAATGCTTCCCAAACTGCAGTTAACTCCCTTAGGTTGGAAGAAGCTAAGCTTAGGTGTTTCTGCCAGGTATCTTGCACTATGGACTGATCTGAAAAGGCTCCCCAGCCGCTTCTGCTGGAGTCTGTAGTTATTGTAACAACGTTTGTTTGCTGCCAAGGAACGCCCCTGCCTAAATTTTTTCTGACCAGCCACCAGCTTAAAGGGGTTCTGCACTTTCATTTAACTGATGATCTATCCTCTTGATATCATCAGCTTCTAAACGGCCTGGGTCCAACACCCGGCACCCCTGCCGAACAGCTGGCCGCCGCGGCCTTCTCATCGTTTACCGCCGGCCCACTGACGTCACGACTAGCGTGGGCGCGGCTAAGCTCCATTCAAGTGAACAGAGTTTAGCCCCGCCCACACTAGTTGATACTAGTCGTGACATCAGTTGGCCAGCGGCCCGACGGTAAACAGTGAGAAGGCCGCAGCGCTGCTGCCTTCTCAAACAACTGATCGGCGGGGGTCCCGGGTGTTGTACCCCTGCCGATCAGAAGCTGATGATCTATCCAGAGGATAGATCATCAGTTAAATGAAAGTGCAGAACACCTTTAAGGAGTCCTTTACGTATTGAGGAACTCTCACTTTCATCTCTAGTGAGTTTACCCTCTTGTTCCATGTTCTGAGCATGAATGACTGGAGGGTCTAAAAGTGGGCTTGGGCCCACTTTACTGCTGGGATAGTCGAGGACCTCAGACCCAAATTCTTCATTATCAATCGGATTGTTACCTTGTATCTGCTGCGGAACAGGGTTAACTCCTGACTGAAAAGTCTTCATGAGTTCTGAGTCCAACAAAATCCCTAAAAATACCTTTTTCTTTTCTGGACGGAGATCTGACTTCTCCATATTTATCAACCATCCTAGATCTGTTAGACTCCGCTTTACCAATTCTATGTGTTCCAGAAGTAGAGCCTCCGATTCTGTGGCAATAAGGAAGTAGTCTAAATAAGGGACAACTAATCTTCCCTTCAGATGTAGGTCCGCTACCGCATCTGCCATTACCTTGGAAAAGACTCTTGGTGCTGACGTAAGGCCAATTGGGAGGACTTGGAACTGGAAGTGATGTACTACTGTCTCTGACTGAACTGAAAATCTGAGGTATCTTTGGTGATCTCTGCAAATTGGAATGTGGTAATATGCATTGGTGAGATCTAGAGTTGCTACAAAGAGGTTTCTTTTTAACAGACTGATCGTGGATTTTATACTCTCCATCTTGAAACGCTTGTAAAGCAGATGATGGTTCAGCCTTTTTAGATTTAGAATGGCTCCGTAAGAGCCGTTCGGCTTTTTATTTTTTACGAGGAATATAGTAGAATATCATCCTGTTCCTTCTTCCCCCCGGGGGGACGACTGGCACTATGGCTTCTTTCTGCAATAGGACCTTCACCTGGTCTAGGATTAAGGATTGGACCGATCAGTTTTTTTCGGTAATCTGGAAAACATCCTGGGGTAGAGAGGAAAATTCTAGCCTTGGGCCTGACGAAATTACGTCCAGTACCCATGGAGAGCTGGAAATATTTCTCCAGGCTTGAACGAAATCCTTTAACCTTCCTCCTACCTTGCCTCTGGAGTCATTGTTTTGATGATTTTTGGGAAGAAAATGAGGGGTTGAATAAAAACCCTTTTCCTCTTCCCAAACGCCATCGGAACGAGAAATCTCTTTTTCAGATCCTGCCTGCCTCTTGATGACGCAGGAAAGTTTTGTTTTTGATGAAAATTTCTCGGGTCTGAGGGAAAACCCTTCTTTTTATCCGTGGCCTTTTCTAAGATGTCATCCAGGACCGATCCGAACAATCTATCTCCTTCACAGGGGATGCTGCACAACTTATTTTCGATGCAGTGTCACCTGCCCATGACCTAAGCCACACTGCTCTTCTGGTGGCATTTGAGAGGGCCGCTGATCTGGCTGCCAGTTTAACCGTGTCTACCGAGGCATCTGCTAAAAACTTCGCCGCCTGCTTAAGCATTGGTAAGGAGGCCACAATATCTTCTCTGGGGGTCCCTGCCACTAGGTGTTCATCTAATTGGCTTATCCAAATTAACATTGATCTGGCCGTGTAAGTGGAAGCTTTACTAGGCCTTAGGATGGACATGGAGGCTACCCAGGATTTTTTCAGTAGCGCCTTACCCTTTTTGTCCATAGGGTCTTGCAGCAGACCTAAATCCTCAAAGGGTAACGCTGACTTTTTTGTAATTTTTGCAACTGGGGCATCTACTTTTGGACACCTATCCCAAAAAGCTGCATCTTCCTCTACAAAAGGGTATTCTTTTTAGGACTCTAGAAACCCCAGATCTTTTTTTCTAGATCGACCTATTCCTTATTAATTAATCCAGTTATATTGGAGTGAAGGGGAAAGACTCTTACTTTTTTCTCCTATACCCTTGAACATAAGGTCCTGCACAGTCTTGGGTTGTTTAGGGTCGCTCTAATAGTTTTTAATAATGCGTCAGTGTCCTCTATGGAACAAAGCGGCCTCCCAGACTCATCCTCTGAGGAATCCGACTCAGACCGGAGGGAAGTTCGCCTTTATCTAATTCATATTGCTGACAGTCTGTCTCTAAGGAAGCGGACATCTCGGTCATGGAAGTAGAGGGTCTTTGAGACGTGGAAGCTAATTTTTGATCCACCGCACTGCTCACTTCCTCCTTTATAATGTGTCTGATGTTATCCAACAGGGAAGGAGACTCCTCAGAAACAATCTTTTCCAAACACCTTGAACAGTTGTTGTTTTTTTTATATTCAGACGGCAAACCCTTTTTACAGATGGAAATTTTCTTTGACCCGCTGTGAAGATTCCGCTGATTTCTGAGCCTCCCTGACCTAGGAGATACATAAGAGTGCTCTTTCAGAAAAGGAGCGGCCCCAGAATATAATAAGTTAGACCCTCACCCTGGTGCAATAAAAGATTGTTTCTGTCCAAAAGGGGTGCACAGATAAGAAGAGAGAGCAATCGAGGATGTCTTACCGGGCTGCCAGTTTTAGCTGGGTCTGCAGGCCTGCGAATCGCGTCCTCTCCTGGTGCCGACATACTTGGACCGTCTGCTCGCGAGTCAAAGCTCACGTGACCCACGCGTCCTCTCACGAGATTTTGCACGGAAACGCCGCCCCCACCAGAGGACTTGTGCCTAGGAATCAGGAAGGGCCGTATTGCGCCCCGCTCCCTGCCCGGAGTTATTCTTGCTGACCGGGCGCTGCTTCAGAAGACCAAACTTTCTCCCACAGGAGGATCTCCACGTACTCCCAGAGGGACAGGAAACAACTGGAGCAGGTAAGGGAAGGGGACTATTTAAAGATCTCTATGTTTCCTGTCCCTGGGGAGGCGGGGTATCCTCCTTTTACGTGCCGCTGTGGGGGCGTTTGGAAAAGTAGCCTTAATGTGACTGCAGTGGTGACATCCAATTCACCACTAAAGCTAATTAATTTTTAAGGGCAGCAGTCGTTTCATGCCGCATATCAATGGTCTAGTGATTGGCTCAGCAGTGTAAGGAACATTACCGCTGCGTCCACAACAAAACGTCACTGGCTGCAGCCACAAAACAGGAGCAGGATGGAAAGGAGAGTGGAAGTGCCTAATTCTTTTATCAGAGCCCAACCAGTATGCATTAATAAAAAATTATGTGGACAACGCCTTTAAAGGGAACCTGTCACCGGGATTTTGTGTATAGAGCTGAGGACATGGGTTGCTAGATGGCCACTAGCCCATACCCAGTCCCCATAGCTCTGTGTGCTTTTATTGTGTAAAAAAACCGATTTGATACATATGCAAATTAACCTGAGATGAGTCCTGTCCCTGAGATGAGTCAGATGACAGGTTCCCTTTAACATTATTTCACGTGTATTAATAGTCTTAACATATCAATGTGCTCACGGTGTATTAAGCAACATGTCTAGAAGCTGCCTCAGGAAACAGCATTTGTTATAAATTAAAAGAAAGTCACAAAATGGGCACTTCAGTAAATGTATTGCTTTATTGAAAAAAAAAAAATGAAAAAAAAAAATACAAACTTTAATTCCCAACCAGGCTCTTGGGTGATTTGGAAGGCTCAGCTTTGTGGGAATTTACTATGAACACAGCAGCTTCTGTATTAAGAAGGTGGATCCCAATACAAATCCTCCTCTTAAAAACTAGACAAAAAGGGATCTGGGGAAGCAAATATACCAGAGCTTCCTTCTGACAATCCCTGGAACACAATGGCCTGATAAAGTGCGTTTTAGTCAAGGCTGTGTGTGGACAATATCGCTACCAGTGAAGACCAGATGGGGGAGTTTTCTCATCTTTGTTACTTTCCAGAGAGAAAGGTGGAATTCTGACATCAAAATGTGAACCATCAGGTCGCTCAAACCGGAACGTTCCCCTGAAACACAAGGATGAGGCAATGGTAAGAACCCGTATGTACATAGTTCCCCATTTGTTACAGTTAAAGGGGTTATCTGGTAATTAATATTGATGACCTATTCTCTGGATAGGTCATTAAGATCAGATTAGCAGGTGTCCAACACCCGGGACCCCTGCAGATCAGCTGTTTGAAGAGGCCGGCGTTCTGTGAGATCTGCAACCTTCGGCACTCCAGCTGTTGCGAAACGACAAGTTCCAGTGTGCACACTTACTTGGCTGTTCTTATAACCAGGGTGCTGGATGTTGCCGATCCCTGTCCTAGGCCATGGTACGTTGGTTACATGGCCTAGTTGCAGCTCAACCTCATTGATGTGAATGGGGCTGAACGGCAATACCAAGCACAGCCGCTGTCCAATGTATGACGCTGTGCTTGGAAGGCTGAAGCACTGGGACCCCTGCCGATGTGGTAATGATGACCTATCCTGAGGGTGGGTCATAATTATCAATTTCTGGATAACTCCTTTAAAACATTGCTTAGTACAAAGCAGTGAAGTGTCTCACCACATATGGCCACTGGAAGCCTGCAGGGATACATGACTACTGTACTGGAAAGCTGGCTGCTCCTTGGAAAGTACTGGCTCCTAAATGTGGTACAAAACTAGGTAAGTACAAAATTCACCCACATGATGATCAGACACCATGCAAGAAACTCGAATGGTGATCTTACCCGGCCCACAACACCACGACCTCTCACAGTCTCCAGCGTACCAGAGAGGCTGAAAATCCGCCAATGACGCTCTCTCAACTGAACTACTTCAACACTGAGGTTCTCCAGACGGATGCAGTAACGCCACTAGAGGTCAAGCAGATACTGAAATTACTGATGGACATGAGCGACATTTAAAGAAAACTACAGCACCTTCATTCCAGTCATTAATGCACATACTGCAGAAAAAAAATGTGCAGTATAAACTAAAGGCCTCATCTATCAACTGTAACAAGTCTTCATTGCCCACAGCAACCAATCAGAGCTTACCTTTCATTTTTCAGAACACTTTAAAAAAATGAAAGGCGAGCACCGATTGGTTGCTATGGGCAACTAAGACACTTTTCCTGTTAGACAGTTGATAGATGAGGCCCTAAGTCTCAATGTATTAGCACTGTGATATAAAGGAGTTTTCCCATCCTGTGCATACTGCAATCCGGATGCCAAGGCCATTACTGGCAGCCTCTAGCATCAGGCACCAATCAGAGACTGATAAATAAAGTCTCCTGGTCTTGTTAACCCCTTAGATGCAATGGTCGATAGCAACTGTGGCATCTAAGTTTTTTGACAGTGAGCTCCCCGTTAACCATTGCGCATCCCCCCCCCCCCCCAATCATCATAATGTGATCACGGTGAACTGATATACTATTATGTTAACCGGGGGGCATAACAAAGGCTCCAAAGCCTGCCATAAGCACTTATTGGGCCATGTTACAGAGGCATGGCTTAATACGCTGCCTGTCTGTACTATGTATTTCAAGGCATTACAGAAGTGATCAGAAAAGAAGAAAAAAAATAAAATAAAATGTTGATTCAAGTCAGCTAGGAGAACAAGAACAAAACAATAAATTAAAAACCAATAATGTACCCTAAATAATTCCAATAAAAAGACAACCTGTCCTGCGCAAAAAAAAAAAGAAAACAACTCACTACATTTACGGAAGTACAAAAAAGGTTATGGCTCTAAACCACTTGTAGAATAAAGATGAACTATAAAAAAAAAAAAAAAAAATGTTTGTCGATTTGTCTTTATTAACCCTTTCATGACCAAGGGTCATTGATGCCCCCGTGACCACATCTAATTTAGCAAATCTGACGTGTCAAAAATCCCAAATTTACAAAAGAAAAATAGAAAAATTAGCAATTTTCAAAATTTCTATTTCTCTGCATTTAAAATAGAAAGTGATACCTCATAAAATATATATTACTTAACATTCCCCATATGTGTACTTTATGTTAGCATCATTTTGTAAATGTCTTTTTTTTAGGACGTTAGAAGGCTTAGAATTTTAGAAGCAATTCTTTAAATTTTTAAGAAAATTTCCAAAACCCACTTTTTAAAAAAGGACCAGTTCAGGTCTGAAGTCACTTTGTTGTGCTTACATAGTGACCCGAGGGGTTAGGTCATGTGATTTTTTATGTGTGTAGTTTATATATATTTTTTTTCTTTTCATTTTTTAATCTCTTATAAATGCGCGGATAGGAAAAGGCAATTTTATTTTAAATGTAAATTTTTTTATTTTTTCAATTTTTTTTTTATCAAGTCCCACTTGGATCTTGAAGATCCAGTAGGACTGATGGCTGTACTATACTTTGCAATGCTCTTGCCCCGTGCAGATATATATTTTTTTTTTATTCTATGTAGCACTAATATGCACCTATTCCCTAGGCACTGTTCTAGAAAAAAAAAAAAATATATAAATAAAAAGAACTGCATAAGTGCTCATGCACACGATCGTATGTATTTTAAAGTACGCAAAAAACGGATCTGCAAAAAATTCTGGATTTTGCGGAACAGCTGGCCCTTAAAATAATAGTATTATCTTTGTCCATAATGCGGACATTAAAGGGGTTCTGCAGTTTTTTTTTTTAAACTGATGATCTATCCTCTGTATAGATCATCAGCATCTGATCGGCGGGGGTCCGACACACGGGACCCCTGCTAATTAGCTGTTTGAGAAGGCAGTAGCGCTGCAGCCTTTTCGCTGTTTACTGCCCAGTTAACGGCCCAGTGACGTCAAGACTAGTATCATAGGCCTGGGCGCGGTTAAAGGGATTCTGTCACCAGGTTTCACCCCCTCCAGATAAAAATATGGTTATGTTCAGGGAGCTTTAACCATTCCTAATGTGGTCTTATAAATGTAATCTGTAGGCTCATTTTGATAAAAATACGCTATTACTAACCTGTCATTCATAAAAATAAGGTGCCTAAGGGGATGTAAATGGCTCCAAGCTGCCGCCCGCACCTGCTGCCGTTCGTGCCCAGCGCCGCCTCATAATCTTCTGTGACGCCTCCTGCCCTCCTGCTCTCCCTCCCTCCCCCCTCCTCCTGCTGCTGCTGTGACGTCTCCTGCTCTCCCTCCCTCCCCCTCCTGCTGCTGCTGCTGTGACGTCTCCTGCTCTCCCTCCCTCCCCCTCCTGCTGCTGCTGCTGTGACGTCTCCTGCTCTCCCTCCCTCCCCCTGCTGCTGTGACGTCTCCTGCTCTCCCTCCCTCCCCCCTCCTCCTGCTGCTGTGACGTCTCCTGCTCTCCCTCCCTCCTCCTCCTGCTGCTGTGATGTCTCCTGCTCTCCCTTCCTCCCCCCCTCCTCCTGCTGTAACATCGCGATGTTACAGCAGGAGGAGGGGGGAGGGAGGGAGAGCACCCAGCAGGAGGAGGGGGGAGGGAGGAAGAGCAGGAGACGTCACAGCAGGAGACGTCACAGCAGCAGGAGGAGGGGGGAGGGAGGGAGGGAGAGCAGGAGACGTCACAGCAGGAGGGGGAGGGAGGGAGGGAGAGCAGGAGACGTCACAGCAGGAGGAAGGGGGAGGGAGGGAGAGAGAGCAGGAGACGTCACAACAGGAGGGAGGGAGAGCAGGAGACGTCACAGCAGGAGGAGGGGGAGGGAGAGCAGGAGACGTCACAGCAGGAGGAGGGGGAGGGAGAGCAGGAGACGTCACAGCAGGAGGAAGGGGGAGGGAGGGGGAGGGAGAGCAGGAGGCGTCACAGAAGATTATGAGGCGGCGCTGGGCACAAACAGCAGCAGGTGCGGGCGGCAGCTTGGAGCCATTTACATCCCCTTGGGCACCCTATTTTTATGAATGACAGGTTAGTAATAGCGTATTTTTAGCAAAATGAGCCTACAGATTACATTTATAAGACCACATTAGGAATGGTTAAAGCTCCCTGAACATAACCATATTTTTATCTGGAGGGGGTGAAACCTGGTGACAGAATCCCTTTAAGCTCTGTGGAGCTTAGCCCCACCCAGTGATACTAGTCATGACGTCACTGGGCCAGCGGTAAACAGCAAGAAGGCCACTGCACTAGTGCCAGCGCCACTGCCTTCTCAAACAGTTAATCGGCAGGGGTCCAATGTGTCGGACCCCCGCCGATCAGATGCTGAGGATAGATCATCAGTTTAAAAAAAAAAAAAAATATCTGCAGAACCCCTTTAATAGGACACGTTCTATTGTTTGTGGAACGGACACACGGACAAACAGAAACAGATTGCACACAGAGTAACTTCCTTTTTTTGGGCGGACCCATTGAAATCACACACACACACACTGAACGGACACAGAAAGAAAATGCATGTTCGTGTGCATGAGCCCTAAGCCTAATTCTAACTGCTTAAATCTTTCAGAGGCGTTTTGCTTGATTACCTACTAATGACAAGGAAGAGTTACTTACCCAATAGACATGGGAATTCTGAGCTTCCTGTAACGAGAAAAAATAAATAAAATTATATATATATATATATATATATATATATATATATAAATAATTTTTTTTTTTACTCAATCATATTTTGAAAGGATTTTCCAACTTTCTTTTTTTAATAAACTGTAGGGGTTACAGTAATAAAACGGACTTAGGTTTCATATCCCTCATTGCTCTGTTTACACTGTTGCAACAATGGCAGCTTGTCCTAACACATAAGGTGCCAATAGAGATGAGCGAATTTCAGGTTATGAAATTCGTTCACGCTACTGGTAAAAGGTGAATTAGAGGTATTCTGTTATTCATTCCGTCTTCATAGAAGTCTACAGGCTGCAAAACGGATCCGTCCGTGTCCGTAATGCTCGAGTCCTCTCCTGCATAACGGAAACGGGACGGATCCGTTTTGCAGCCCATAGACTTCTATGAAGACGGAATGAACAACAGAATGCCTCTAAAGGCATTCCGTTATGAATTCCGTCATATAATTGAGTTATGAAAATGAAATTCGCTCATCTGAAGGTGCCAACTACTCACTAGCTACAGCACTGATGACAACGCCGTTGCAACCAGTTAGTGGCTGTAGCGGTCAAGTCTCAGGAGACACGTCAATACTACAGCAGTGTAAACAAAAACCAGCAGGCGATTTAAAAAGTAGAATGGGCACTCATATCTAGTTCACAAAGTAGGCAAAGCGACCCAAGCGATGTAGCAATAATATGTTAATTTATTGATAACAATGTATATGTGTGCGGATAGATAGCAATAATGTCACCGTACACAATTAGTAATATAAACCGAAAACAGAGCTATATCCCCAATTTAAAATGAATAAAACTCACATAAAACATATAATGTATAAAAAAAAATAATCATATATCAATCCACTGTTATAGCTGATAGAAAACCGGGGGTCCGGTCCAGCTTCAATTACTGATATGACTAGATAATCAAACTATATATACGGCGGGCTTGTTAGTTTCTGTTATCTAAAACAGTGGCTAATAACGCTTATCTCTCCAGAGATAAAAAGAGCTATGTGAAAATAAGTGAATATCAATTAGATCAATAGTGATATAAGACAGTAAAATATAGTGCATAGTATGGTGAAATACCTGTAAAATAGATAAAGATTAGATATAAGATTGAATATAAAATACTTAGTGAATTTATACAATGTCTCTGGAGATACAGCAATATTGTGTAGGTTGCTGCGTCCCACTAATAGTTCTGTTCCTAGAATATAGTCTTTCTTTAGTATTGAAGCATATGACCGGTGAATCGGCTTGATCCACGCAATTTCCTAGAGGTATACTAGATTTCAGCAGATATCTGCTTGGGCAGGCTTTGAGCTCAAAACAGCCGACCGCAGCGAACACGGCAAGATAATTAAGCAACAATACAAATGTATCCAATAATATTGCGCCAGTTCAAATGTAGCGGTGCCAGATTGGTTTACTCACGTACAGTCCTGCTCCCACCGTGGCGTCCCACGTGGTGTAGATTCAGGATGAACTTGCCTTTAGGTAGCACACTCAAAGACTGCCTTGTTGTCTGCTAGCAATACTGTGTGCACCCAACTGTGAACGGGAGTAGTAGCTGTTATTCTCCTCTAACATTAATCAGGAATATACAGAATTCCTGGACATTCGGATTACTTACCCAGAGGGAACATTATATTTGTACTACTTTTCAGAAAGAGGTAGCCAAGAACAGCTTCATCCTCTTTTCTAGCTGTCATTTGCCCTCTTGGTTATTGAATATACCTACAGGGCAGTTCCGCAGAATAAAGAGGAACTGCACCAACCAGACAGAATTTGAGGATGAAACTGTTATTATGAAGAACAAATTTTTGGAGAAGGATTATCCAGAGACAGTTGTCGAGAATGCCCTATGTAAGGTTAGAAAAATGGATAGAAAAATGTTTTTTGAAACTAAACAAAAAGAAGGATGATAAACCCACTGATGATAATAAATTCCGCATAATACTGCCTTATAATGCACAACACAAGAAAATAGAGCAAAGTATTAAGAACAACTGGCATCTTATCCAGAAGGATAAAATTATAGGCCCTTTAATCCCACCAACACCGGAGATAGTGTATACAAAGGCCCCTAATTTGGGTCTGAAGATAGCACCATCTATTAAAAGTCAGATGAGAGAAACCGGATCCATTAATAAATGGCTAAAAAGGAGTGGGTTCCACAGATGTGGATGTTGTATAAACTGTAGGAATACGTCTTTCGCAAAAAAGACTATGCGAGTGACCTCAACACAAAATAATTTTTTTGTTGAGATAAAAGATTTTCTCACTTGTAATAGTTCAAATGTAATTTACATTATTGAATGCTCATGTGCCAAACAATATATTGGCAGGACCAAAAGATCGTTAAAAATCAGGATAGCGGAACATATAAATAATATTACGAAAGGTTATGAAAAACATGTACTATCAAAACATTTTAAACTGATACATAAATCAAGATCCTAAGTCTCTAACCTTCGCAGCATTCGAGCAGATAGAACGCCATTGGAGGGGGGGGGTAATCATATTGCCCGAATGTCTAGGGCAGAGTCTAGGAAGATTTTCGAATTCGGCAGTTTGGCCCCAGCAGGGCTAAATGCCGAGTTGGAAATATTTGGGTTTCTGTGATGGGTCGGGTGTCTTCGGCCCATGGGGGGTACTAGTCGGGCTGTTTAGCAGCACTATGACCCCCCCTGCGCTGGAGATCTCCGACCCCATTCCATCTATACCATCCTTCCATATATTCTGCCCGAAGCATTTTAGGGGATGACCCCCACCAGTCACCGTCTGCGGCTTACTAAGAAAACCGATATACATTTTATATATAAAAATACATATATAAAAATACATATATATATACACACCTTGCAATAGATATAATACCCCAAAAATTATATATTTTATATTTTTAGACCTAATACAGAAGCTCCCTATCATTTAATAGGTTCTTAATAAAGGTTTTTAATGTTTATTCTTATATTTATATTTAATTTTAGAAACAATCATTGTGTTTTTGCTAATATATGAAACTGGATATAATTATGTATATAAGATCCAAACACAACCAGCTATAACAAAAATTGGACATGTGTATTGCTTCTGGTGGATTCAAGAACCCACAATATAAAAAAACGCAAGTGTGTATAAAAACCGCAGATATATCGCAAGAATACCGCAACACATGATAAATGTATCTGTGAAATCCTGATTCTTTGGGTCCATTTCGGGTTTAACCAGGAGCCCTTAGGTTGAAAAATGGATAAATAGCCGGCAAGTCAGTCAGATCCAAATTAACCACTGAGGAAGAAGGCAGACAGCCTTCGAAACGCATCTGGTGAGGAGTAATTGGACCTGACAATAATACCGGCTATAATTTTTACTATTTACTGGACTGAGAAAGCGCTTTCCAAAGGACAATTGAATTGCAGTTTCCAAGGTTAACCGAACTACAGCGATTGACGGGTGAGATCCTTACCACCAAGTACTGATCCAGACAGGTGGAACACCCATGCCAATCAAAGAAACTTGATGTGGATTTGCAGCGTGATACAGCTACTACTCCCGTTCACAGTCGGGTGCACACAGTATTGCTAGCAGACAACAAGGCAGTCTTTGAGTGTGCTACCTAAAGGCAAGTTCATCCTGAATCTACACCACGTGGGACGCCACGGTGGGAGCAGGACTGTACGTGAGTAAACCAATCTGGCACAGCTACATTTGAACTGGCGCAATATTATTGGATACATTTGTATTGTTGCTTAATTATCTTGCCGTGTTCGCTGCGGTCGGCTGTTTTGAGCTCAAAGCCTGCCCAAGCAGATATCTGCTGAAATCTAGTATACCTCTAGGAAATTGCGTGGATCAAGCCGATTCACCGGTCATATGCTTCAATACTAAAGAAAGACTATATTCTAGGAACAGAACTATTAGTGGGACGCAGCAACCTACACAATATTGCTGTATCTCCAGAGACATTGTATAAATTCACTAAGTATTTTATATTCAATCTTATATCTAATCTTTATCTATTTTACAGGTATTTCACCATACTATGCACTATATTTTACTGTCTTATATCACTATTGATTTAATTGATATTCACTTATTTTCACATAGCTCTTTTTATCTCTGGAGAGATAAGCGTTATTAGCCACTGTTTTAGATAACAGAAACTAACAAGCCCGCCGTATATATAGTTTGATTATCTAGTCATATCAGTAATTGAAGCTGGACCGGACCCCCGGTTTTCTATCAGCTATAACAGTGGATTGATATATGATTATTTTTTTTTATACATTATATGTTTTATTCATTTTAAATTGGGGATATAGCTCTGTTTTCGGTTTATATTACTAATTGTGTACGGTGACATTATTGCTATCTATCCGCACACATATACATTGTTATCAATAAATTAACATTATTGCTACATCGCTTGGGTCGCTTTGCCTACTTTGTGAACTAGATATATGAGTGCCCATTCTACTTTTTAAATCGCCTGCTGGTTTTTGTTTACACTGCTGTAGTATTGACGTGTCTCCTGAGACTTGACCGCTACAGCCACTAACTGGTTGCAACAAACTACTTTGTGAACTAGATATATGAGTGCCCATTCTAATTTTATTACTATTGTTTTTGGTGATTGGGTACACCATCCGTTTGGTGCACCTTGCCATCTTAAATCAGAGGTGAGCCGTCCTTCACCTCCTTTACCGATTTAAAAAGTAGGTTTACATTTTTGTCTAGTAACACTGTATAACATACAGTTTAATCGAAATAAGACAAGAAAGCACCTTTACATGTATGGAAAAAAATAAATAAAAATAAATAGTCAGGATGGCACATGGGGGAATAAGCCTTGGTGTAAGGCCTCATGCACATGACCGTTCCGTTTTTTGCGGTCCGCAAACCGCGCAGCTGCAAAAACCGGAAGCCATCCGTGTGTCTTCCGCAATTTGCAGAACGGAACGGGCGGCCCATTGTAGAAATGTCTATTCTTGTCCGCAAAACGGACAAGAATAGGACAGGTTATTTTTATTTTATTTTTTTGTGGGGCCACGGAACGGAGCAACGGATGCGGACAGCACACGGCACTGCAGCTCAGATGCAGGACACGGACAACGGCTGTGTGCATGAGGCCTAAGGTACACCTCTAAAAGGTCGATCATCAATATAGCTTTCAAAAATGGTACTAAAAGAGTTATTCATGCAGCAGTTCTTTATGGCTATGGTTAATGCAATACAGAGGTGGTTCCAACAATGGCTAATGAAGCACAAAACAGACCCTCATTCCCATGTAGAAGGGAATCACTGTGACACGGATATTCTCAGTTGTCTCCCTATGCACATCAGACAGCTCCAGCCAAGGATGATTCTTCTCCTGCCACGCATGAAGTGTTTCACGTGCTACAAACGGTGGCACTTGAAGAAAAAGGAAGGTCATTAGAAGCATTTTAAAGGACTTTCCAAGAAACAGAAACTAATGATCTGTCCTCAAAATTGCTGGTGGTCCAACACCCAGGACCCCGCAGATCTGCTGTTTTTTCAGCAGGCGCCAGCACTAGCAACTAGACGGTGGCCTTAGTACTGACTGTGCCGGTGTACATCATCTCAGCTCCCATGTAACTGAATGGCAGGTGATCTGCACTATGCCAGCGCGGCTACATAGTGGACGGAGCTTTCTGCTTCTGGATCCATATGCTGTTTAACTTCTGGCGACTGCATGTAACATCTTACCGGTGGCGGGTGCAGGGTTTACCCGATATTGATGACCTATCCTGAGCATAGGTCATAAATAGCTGTAATCCCACCTGGACAACAGATTATTTTGTACCTTGGACATTTATGGCATATCCACAAGCCGGCACATCTAGTTTAGGAATGAATGAAAAGTGGGCACACATGCAGCTCCCACCATTCACCTCTATGAGAATTACAGAAACAGTCAAGAAGCTGTGCTTTGCTGTATCCAAAACCCCTCAGAAGTGAATGGAGAGAGCCACGCACATGTGCGGCCACCTTTCCATTCATGTGTTTCCTGGATGCAGTGGTCTCCCCATAATGCAGGTTGCAGGTCAGAAATCCTGCGTATACATCATAAATGTCCAAGGTTGGAATACTCACTTGATGAGGACATTCAGTTTCTAGATATTGATAACCTATCCTATGATAGGTCATCATCCGGATGATGGGGGTACGACACCGCCAAGATTAGCTGTTATCGGCCAGAAACAAACAGTGGACGGAGTCGACTATTTATGGCACTGGCGATTGACAAAATTACCTGAGTGGTGGGTGCCAGGTGTTGGACCCCCCCGATATTGATGACCTATCCCGAGGACAGATCACTAAACCTAGACACTGGAAAACCACTTTAATCCAATTTTGACAAATACGAGGGTGATTACTATAACTTACCTTTGGTTTGATCATGGCTTAGGAACCTTTCAAATAGTTCATGCTGTATGGGGATTTGATCAGTAGAGTTGTAGGGAAGTATATCCTCATGACTTACATAATCTAAACCTTTATGGGATACAGAAGAAAAAAGATTTTCTAAGACGCAAAACACGGGTATATTCCATGTCTATAAATATATTAAAGCGGTGGCCCACTATGGAAATCCCTTTGTTATACGATTCCCTCAAAAATAATCAGAGCACAGGGATTTGCCAGGATCCCCAGAGATCCATCCTCATCTTCACCAGAACCAGGCACCAAGGGAGTGATTTACCAAATTGGTGTAAAGTAGAACTGGCTTAGTTTCCCATAGCAACCAATCAGGATCCACCTTTCATTTTCCAGAGCACTTTTGAGAAAATAAAAGTTGGATTCTGATTGCTTGCTATGGGCAACTAAGCCAGTTTTCCTTTAGACCAGTTTTGAGAAATCTCCCCCTAATGTCTTATTTCCCTCCAGTGCAGCCACAGGTTTTATACGGAGTCTATTAAATTAAAATTTATCACGAAGAGGCCGGTTCCTTCCGTGCAAAATGGTATTTTAGCTGTTTTGCACTCTAGCTAATTGACTAGAATTCCCTGGCTGGGTATTTAAACATTGGCTACTTTATGTATACATATGTGCTAAAGGTATCCAACAGAGGAACGGCCTGCAGGAGTTCACCGTATCTGGAATACCAGGAAAGGGCCATGTACCATCAGACCATAATGGCATCCAGCGGGGATTCGGCCAGTGTCCGGCATATGCACCAGTTATGTCCAGCCAAATCCCAGCGTTCATGCCCGAAACCAGCCGATCCAATTATAGTCAATGGGCTCCGGCGGTGCACTACAATATCTGGCTAGGCTGGATTCAGGGAACACTGGCAGGCTGTTCCTAGTCAGTCTGATGGATACCATTAACAGATACATGAAACTAGCCTAAAACTGCCCATGGACATCTTTTCATTTTCAGAACTGAAGCAACTCCACACTTACACCAAACAACAACTCAAATGTGGGAATATACAAAATACACACACACACACACACACACACACACACGCAATACAAGCTGCAGGTTATAGGGCAGGAGAGGCTGATTGATATGCAGTAGTATAGTCTTGTGGGAACAGATTCAGTAAAACTTGTAATTTATACATTTAAGGCTACTTTCACACTTGAGTTTTGGGCAGATCAGTCACGGACGGATCACGGACGGATCCGTTCAGATAATACAACCGTCTGCATCCGTTCAGAACAGATCCGTTTGTATTATCTGTAACATGGCCAAGACGTCTTGAACACCATTAAAAGTCAATGGAGGACGGATCCGTTTTCTATTGTGCCAGTGAAAACTTGCAGCGTTTCGGTGTCCGCCTCCAGTGCGGAATGGAGACTGAACTGATGCATTCTGGGAGGATCCTTTTCCATTCAGAATGCATTAGGGCAAAACTGATCCGTTTTGGACCGCTTGTGAGAGCCCTGAACGGATCTCACAAACGGAAAGCCAAAACGCCAGTATGAAAGTAGACTAAGTCTCTACTTCTTCTGAGTTTGAGTGTACACAGGAGTCAGGTTATTAGTGACACTTAAGGTCCCTTTAGACGGGACAATTGCTTGGGCTACTGTTGGGAAAGAAGCGTTCCTTCCCGGCAATCGCCTGCTCGTCACTGGAGGAGATCTCCTCCACAGTATAGGAAGTAGTTTTCGCTAATGCCATCGCTCATCCCCATACAGACTTGTGCGCCAGCAGCAGACTGCTATTTAGACAACACAATATGATGTCTGCAAACGACCATTTAGGTGACAACATGAATGACGCGATGAATGAGAACCTTCTCAGTTAGTGTAAAGGGCCCTTACACAGAGAACGCCAACAACCACCAATAATAGCCAGTTTCAGCTTGGAAAGGGGGAATGATTTACATGCATAAATTACAAGTTTTACAGAATTTTATCCCAGAAGAGTACCGTATATCAGGGGTGTGGAAATAAAAATAAAAAAAACTACTTGTTGAAGGACTAAAGCGGGGTCTCAATCTACTTGTCCCTCATGACAATCTACTTGTCCTGATACAAAAAGTAATTTTAAATCAAAACCATATTTAAGTGAATCCCTTTAATGTACATGCCATACTGGGCCAGTGAATCCCTTTAATATACATGCCATACTGGGCCAGTGAATCCCCTTAATATACATGCCATACTGGGGCAGTGAATCCCCTTAATGTACATGCCAGTATGGGGAAGTCCCCGCCCCCCCCCCCCCCCTATTCATGGAGGGTGAGTGGCTGGAAGTTGGAACCTGGCAGCACTCCTATTGACACTTCAATGCCAGGGAGAAGAAGCAGAGCGGCAGCCCGACAGCAGAGCATAGCTGACCCAGAGCAGTCACCACACACACTACCTGCTGGGCTATCTATCACTGCACGGGCTGCCACCATGTCAGGAGCTCCTACTACAGCCGCTGACTAACGTGTGCCTCCGCTGGGAGCTGACTTCCGGCCCGTGGCGCCCGACTTCCGGCCTGCACAGGAGCGCTGATAACTAGTGATGGGAAGTTCGGATCTTTTAGGTGAATCGGTTTATTTGAATCAGCTCATTCAAATGGACCGATTCATGAATCGGATCTTCGGTTCACTTGGTGAGTCAAGACTGCTGAGCTGACTCGCAAGTGAACCGAAGACTCTAGGTGCCGGTGCGCATGCGCAGATGCTATACACATTCGATTCACTTGCTGCTGCTGACTCAGTGCAGTCGGCTCTTCAGCTCTCTGAACTCTGATTAGTATTGAGCGAGTCAGGAAGAGTGATTTATCATAGTAAAGGGAAGCTGAGGCTGACGCCGGACAGGAGGACAATAGACTTGTATTATGGCGTAAAGCAAAATGGAAGGCTTTAAAAGGCATTCCATTTGCTTTCCGTCCTAATAGAAGTCTATGCAAATCAAAATGGATCCGTCTGGGTCCCGTTATGCAAGACGGAAAACTAAGTCCTGTCGACACCACAGGACCCAGACGGATCCGTTATGATTTCCATAGACTTTTACGATGACGGAAATCAAAACGGAATGCCTCTTAAAGGTTTCCGTTTTGCACTCCATTTTATGGATTACGTTATTTTCTGTTATAACCCTTTTATAACGGAAAGCCATAACGGAATCCATAAAGGTGACGTGAACCCACCCTTGGTTATATAGCTACTAAATGAGATGCCTTTAACATATATATCTCCCGAGAAGCCAATTTGATTCTAAAGGGTTAATTTAATTCAACCTGTAATCTAAACTCTTGTGTCATCTGTCCCTTCTCTTATCTCTCTGCTCCTGTCCCCTAATCTTATCACTGCTGCAACAAAAGCATCAGCCTCAGTGCACTGTAAACTGTTCTAGTGTCTGACTCACGGCTCTTAACTCAATGAATCGAATGAGTCACAAACTAAGTCGGATCTTTAGATTCTTTTAACTTGTGACTCATTCGATTCCTTTCTATTCTTAGACTCCCTGCACTTGTGTGACTCAGACGACTCAGAGCTGCCAGTGTGCTTGCCTTGCCCCCTCAGCTCTGGTCGGTGATTGGTTGGTGGGAGGGGAGGGGAGGGGCTGGCAGAAGCCAGCTTCCACTCTAGGATCATATTACGCTCCTCCCCGTCCCTCCCTCAGGCTCCCTGCTGCCAGCGTGAGGTGAGCGTCTCTGTCTGCATTGTCTGTGAACACTGCGGTAAGCAGCCCGGACTTGCTGCACCGGGCTGTGTATTAGAGGAAAACACGGCGCAACCCTAGCCCTGCTACTTGCCCGCAGGGCTAAGCTGCCTGCACAAACTACCTGCCCGGCGCCCGGAACTGCATGTCCCGGGCGTCGGGCGATAGGAATTCCACACCCCTGGTTATATATCAATGTGCTCAGCTCCTCCTGCTCTATAACATGCTGCCTACAGATTGCACTGCGTTTTGTGGTGACAGGTTCTCTTTAAAGGGATATTCCCATCTGGACATTTATGGCATACCCACAGTAGCTTACTCTGCTATTTTCGGAACTCGCAAATGAAGGGAGACAGTCGTGCATGTACGTCCACCTCTCCATTACCAGCGGGGCAAGACAGGGCCTTGTTCTCAAGGCAGGCGCTGGTCCCAGAGGTGGGACCTGCAACTAATGGACATTTATCACATGTCCTGTAGATCTGCCCCAAATCTCCAGATGGGAAAAACCCTTTAACCACAAGGTTTCTTTTTCCATAAATCAATATCCATAAAATACTTACCAGGAATTGCATACAAAGCTCGACTATCATCATGATTTGCAAGGAACGTCACGGCTTCTGTCTGTGATCTTTGTGACTGGTGAAGAAAACAAGACATACAAACACTGAATCCAATCAATGAATCCAAGATGGAATAGTCTTTGAACCATTTTACTAGTTCCTGAAAGCTTGGACATTTTTCTCATATAAAACACCACAACTGCTCCGTACATCTGATTGGAGCCTGCAGTTATCGATGTACGTGCTGCAGAAGCAATGCCCCCAGAGGTGGACACAGACAGTACAGTGACCCTGTGCAAGGGTAACAGGAATAATAGAATTAACCCCTTCCCATTGTAGACATTTTCATTCTCCTACTTCCTGCTCTTTTTCTCCAGTTAACATAGCCATGATGGCTTGTGTTTTTTTTTATTTGTGGGACAAGTTGTAATTTTTTTAACGGCACCACATACTATTTCATAAGTTGTATTGAGTTAAAAAAAAAAAAAAATCCCTATTGCGCCATTGTATTACAGGCTTTGTTTTTTTACTGTATTCACTATGCGGTAAAAATGACACTTTATTCTGCAGGGATACCAAATTTATATCGTTTTTATAAAGTTTTAATACTTCGAAAAAACAAACAAAAAAAAAACAAAAAAACACTCTAAAAGCAGCTTGCAGACCAGCAAGAATTCTGCGCGGGTACAATGCGATGCCTGCACAGAATCCGGACCCATATGTCTACTTCATGTTTGGATCATTTTGGGAATGCCATTTTATTTTTCGGGGATGTTACAAGGCTTAGAAGGAAATCTTGAAATTTCAGAAATTTTCTAAAACCCACTTTTTAAAAAGGACCAGTTCAGGTCTGAAGTCACTTTGTGAGGCTCACATAATAGAAACCACCCAAAAATGACCCCATTCTAGAAACTACACCCCTCAAGGTATTCAAAACTGATTTTACAAACGTTGTTAACCCTTTAGGTGTTCCACAAGAATTAATATAAAATAGACATACATTTTTTAAATTTAACTTTTTTAGCAGATTTTCCATTTGAATAATTTTTGTTACAGTTACAAAGCAAGGGTTAAGCAGGGGCCCCATATTCCTCAGGGTCCCCGGCTGCACAAGAGATATGTCCACCCTGTATGGAACAAATTGTCAGTCACATCAAGTCTTCTGTGAACATACCTTTTAGTTCCTATTAATGAAGCACACTTACTATGTGGGGGCAGTCACGAGCATCTATTAGTACTTGGTAATAGGTGTGCGTCTTGCCCTTGACCTCTTTGGATCCATGAACTGCTGAAGTCTCTGACCTGAAAATAGAAAATCAGCCAATGAAAGGCTCCTTACACTTAGATATTACAGAAATGCATATTCATTAAATCTGGGCCAAAATACTCTTAATGAAAATCGCATCAAGCCTGAAGAACAGTAAGACCCAAACTCACTTTTCTGAGACAGGTGAAGCGACATCTCGGTCGTATAATCTCGCCTGCCATGGAAAGAGTACGATGCCTCGGTATCCAAATATGCTGTGCAGGAAGAGCTGTGCAACAAAACACGGAGATGCAGATAACGTCCATATAGAAGAATGGGGTTTACATTACCAGTATAATGTTTAGTATTTAAAGGCGTATTTTGGTTATAAAAAGTTATCTGCTCTGCTATTAGTTTGGGGGGGGGGGGGGTTTTAGACCACTAGGCCGCCCGCAATCATGAAAATGGGGGAAATATAAACCGAAATGAATGGAGCAGCTAGTCGAGTATGCACCATGCCGTCCTATTCCTTCTCTACAGCACTGCTGGAAGTAGCCAAGTGCTATAATCTGCTGTGTCCAGCAGCCCCATAGAGAATAAAATAGAACGGCTCCATTTTGGGGTTCTCGTGATGAGCGGGGGTCCCATCCACTGGATACGGCATAACTTTTTACAACTAAAATACCCATTAAATTACTTTATGAACATAACCTGTCTTTGGATATCTACTTGATACAAGGGTCTCACTCCTGCCATAACTATAAACTCTGTGCGGTGAGGGGTGGAGGGGGATGAGGATACATTTTTTTTACATTAAACAATACTGAATTAAGAGGGACTGGGTCATCACAGACAGCCCCACTTAGAATGTGATCCCCTGGGCAAGCAGCCCATTACCCCAGGTCCTGCCCCCAGCAAACGGAAGATTACTAATTGCAATACTGTACAAGGGTCATTCAGATGAATAGCCGCCCATTTAATATGAAGCCAGCTTTTGTCAGCTCGGTGGCTTCCCGTTTTGGCTTACAGAGGGATGTCAAAATGGGAAGAGGGGTGGCCACTGACGTCCATTTGTCCTGGTAGGGCATATGGGTCAGGTGTTATCATGAGACATCCACTCTGCTGGAGGTCATTAATGATGACGCTTCAATCAGAGGTAAATTATTTTCATCATGTGAGGGGTGTTCATACCACTGACTCTTCAATCACAAGGATCTGTGGCAGAAATCAGGGGAACGGCCTCGGATTTTGCAGTGGATTTACAGTTTGATATTCCACGTTTAACAGAGCTAATTCATATGCCAAAACCACTGCCAGATCTGATACGTCGATTACTTTTTTGCCACAGATTTCAATGGTGCCCTACAGCGCAGAATCCCCATTGGCGTCAATTAAGTGGGCTGTAGTTGGATTTTGGCATGTAGCACGCGCCAAGTTCCATTTGAACATGCCCTTATAGTAAGGCTACAACCACACGGTGCGGTACCGGCCGCAGTTGGCTCTAATTAAACTGATGAGACCACACTGTTTAGTCATTGTTAAAGAGGTTGTCTGGGCTTCTAATATGGACGACCTATCCTCAGGATAGGTCATCAATATCAGAGAGGCAGGGGTCCGACACTCCTGCCGAGCAGCTGTATGAGGAGATTGCGCTCAGTACACACGTGCTTCCTGCCGTTTGTCTATGGAACAGCAGCAGAAGACCGGATGAGAAGAAGCGTGACGGTACGTGCGCATGCCTTTCCTTCATACAGCTGGTCGGCCATCACCAATCTGATCCTCAAGAATGGTCAACAATAGAAAAAGCCCGGACAACCCCTTTAATGACTGCAGGTGCCATGCGGCCATTAACAATACAGACAAACACGCTGGCAGCTGCACCCAGATCGTCCAGTGTATGTGGTATCCATACTCCTCATGCTGGGACAGCCAAGCAGAGGTAAAGCCAAATGTGCACTGTGCTCAGAGAAGGGCTTCTGCCCATTTGTATTTTTTACATAGATTTTTAACACAATGACTGTAATTAGGTCATATAAAATGGTCAGATATCACTTCTAGCCCTCTATCAGATATCCTTACCTGACCCGTTTCATATTTTCCCTGTTGCTTTGGCAGCTCAAACACCCCCACTGTCTCCAAGACTTTACCTTCTGGTCGGTTTCTAGAATGACAGGAAAAAAAAACAAAAAGGTAAAGAACTATATAAAAATTTATAAAGCAAAAATAAACATGAAGATACGATTGTATCACCCAATATCTCTACTCCACGATCCATCTTATGCTGGGTTCACATCACCGTTTATTTTTCCGTTCTTCTGATCCGTCAGAAGAACTGAAAAAAAAAAAAAAAAAAAAAAAAGGAGAGAAACGGATCCTGTGCATCAGTTATTACACATTTGGCATCCGTTTTAGCCATTTCCGTCTGAGATCCGTTATTTTAGACATGTATGTAGGGCTTTTTTTCAGTCTAAAATAACAGATCTCAGACAGAAATGGCTAAAATGGATGCCAAATGTGTATAACTCAGCATAGCCGCTTAAGGGTACTTTCACACTAGCGTTTTTCTTTTCCGGTATGAGTTCTGTCACAGGGGCTCAATACCGGAAAAAAAAACTGATCAGTTTTATCCTAATGCATTCTGAATGGAGAGCAATCTGTTCAGGATGCATCAGTTCAGTCCCTCTTACGTTTTTTGGACAGAGAAAATACAGCAGCATGCTATAGTTTTCTCTACGGCCCAAAATACTGATCACTTGCCGGAATGCTGGATCCGGCATTAATTTACATTGAAGTGTGTGAGTGCCAGATCCGGCATTAAGTGTTCCAGCAAAACAGATCCAGCATTCCGGTCTGCACATGCGCAGACCTTTACAAATGGGAAAAGAAAAATTAATACCGGATCCGTTTTTCCAGAAGACACTGGAGAGATGGATCCGGTATTTCAATGCATTTGTCAGACGGATCCGCATCTGGATGCGTCTGACAAATGCCATCAGTTTGCGTCCTCTGCCGCAAGTGTAAAAGTACCCTAAAATACAGGAACAGTTTTTTTCTGCTCTTCTTAAGTATCAGAAGAATACTGTACATAACTGTAATATGACCCCGTCCTTAAAGGGAACCTGTCACCAGTTTTATGGTGTCCTAACTAAGGGCAACATAAATAAGTGACTGATTCTCTTAGCAAAATGCTGGGTCACTTTCTTTAATTGACCCAGTCAATCTGCCAACATCTTGTATTGAAAAGCTCCAGCTGATAATGATGAGTCCTGAATATTCATGAGCTCCTGACTCTCCCCGCCTACCTGCTGCTGAGTGACAGTTTGTTTCCATAGGAATCAGCAGCAGGTGGGCAGGGGAGTGGCTATAGCTCTGAATTAAATATACGCCGGACTTATATCAGCTCATTAGCAAGCGGCATGCGGCATCTTTGTGTGTATATTATGAGGTAACCATCTGTCACACCAGTAAGGGAATACATCTAAGGCACTTTTTAGTAGTTAATGATTGTATATAATTAGTTAGATTATAATCAAATATCCACATGACAGGTTCCCTTTAAACTCTCTAACTTGCATCCTTTAAATACAATAACCAGAATACAGATCTCCACACGTATCTGTTACCATCATTTTTATTCTTAATCGCCAAGGAATGGGAAATGGCGGCTGCTACAATCGATCATAGATTCCAAGTATTTAATTGTCTAACATTCCCAGGAACTGAAGGCAGCCATTAAGGCCTCATGCACACGACCGTTGTTCTGGTCCACATCCGAGTCACAGTTTTTGCGGCTCGGGTGCGGACCCATTGACTTCAATGGGGCCGCAAAAGATGCGGACAGCACTCAGTGTGCTGTCCGCATCTGTTGCTCCGTTCCATGGCCCCGCAAAAAATAAAAAAATAATGTCTTATTTTTTTTTTCCGTTTTGCGGAAAAGAATAGGCATTTCTACAATGGGCCGCCTGTTCTGTCCCGGAAGGCACACGTGCGGCTTCTGTAGTTTTGCGGACCGCAAAAAAAACGGAACGGTCATGTGCATGACGCCTAACCCAAACATCTTTCTAGAAACCTACAGGAACAGAGCAACGTAAACAAAATCTACAGCGTGAAGAGCAAAAATGGTCTCCAACTATATACAATCGCCAACGAGACTCCATACCACCGCCACCTCGGAAAGGGGATTTCTGAGATGACCAGAAATCTTGGACATGCCCTAAAATGGCTTAAAATAAAACTTTTATACAAAAATTTGTTCGCAAACAGTCAGTTGCTGCTGTGTGTAGGGTTCCCACCCCAGGTAATATTTTTTCAAAGATAACAGCAGATAAACGTGATGATCTTTGTGTTTTTCTTTTATTTTGTTTTCAAATAGACTTCATTTTGAAAACAAAAGAAAAACACAAAGAATATCACGTTTATCTGCTGTTATCTTTGTTAAAATAAAACATGTCATACTCACCCCTTTCTCTGGCCCCATACCCTGCACCGCCGAGCCCATTCTCCTGCCGCTGGCTGTTTACAAACTGCGGTGGTGACATGCCGGGATACAGCATGTGATGTGAGGACGGGGACTGGCTGCAGAGGTGACATGCCGTATCCCGACATATGACCGATGCAGTTGGTAAACAGGCCGTGGCAGGAGAATGGGATCAGTGGTGCAGAGTATGGCGCAAATACAACAGTGGCCAGAAGCATGTTACTGCTGAAGCCAGTAATTGGCTGCAGCGGAGCATGCGACCATGCAGCTATGGATGTAAACACTTTGGGGACCGGAACAAGGACACCGCGGAGGACTGGAGCAGTGTATGAATCTTCTACTTACAGAGGCAGGCTGCAGGCAGGTGATGAAAAAGGGAGTATAGCCTCATGCATCTGCAAATTGAGCATCCAGGTGCTTTCTGCACCCATATGTCTGTTCCGCAAGCAGACAGCACATGTCCTATACTTGGCTGCAAAATGTGGACCGCAAAAAATACAGTGTAAGGCCTCATGTGCACTAACATATTTCCTTTCTGTGTCTGTTACTTTTTTTTTTTTTTGAGGACTGTAAGCAGAACCATTCATTCCAAAAGGGTCTGCCAAAAAAACAAAAAAAAACAAACACGGAAGGTACTCTGTGTGCATTCTATTTCCGTTCTGCAAATAAAAATAGAACACGTCCTATTATTGTACGCATTACGGACAAGGATAGAACTGTCCTATAAGGGTCCAGCTGTTCTGTTCCACCAAATACAGAATGCACACGGATGTCATCCGTATTTTTGGGATACTTTTTTTTGTGGACCACAAAATACATACGGTTGTGTGCAGGAGCCCTAAAACGGATGGCATCCGTATTTTGCATATCAGCAATTTGCCTACAGCAGAATACTTACTTTTGTGCAAATGTGGCCCATTCCCAGAGAACCCCTTTAAAGGCTTTGGACGCCTTATCATTTCGGGCTAAAAATCATTCTTAGGGTTCATGCACACGACCGGTGCTGCGGACCACAATTTGCACGGGCACCGACCGTGGGGCAGCCGCATGCGGATCGCGGACCCATTCACTTGCATGCACTACTTTTATGCGGTGCGGAGGCACGGGCAGAAACACGGAAGCACTCCGTTGTGCTTCCGCCCCGCAACTCCGGGTTTGCGGACACGACCGATGCCCCGTGTATTGTAGACACGCCATATGCGGGCCGCTCTTAATTGGTGTTAATTGTTTTTGTGATAGACTGATTTTTTTACTTCATGTATTTGCAGACTGTCCCTCCAGAGTTCCGTCAGCTGATGGCTCATGTGAAGCCTTATCTCCTGACCTCAAACACTATAAGGCTACTTTCACACCTGCGTTTTCAATTTCGCTATTGAGATCAGTCTTAGGAAGAAAACGCTTCAGCATTTATTGTCTCCGTCCCTCCACTCACTTCTATGGGACGGAGACAGCAGGGCTCTGTGCTTGGCTGTTCTGTCGATCACATATGCCCTGGAGGACTCTGGGACCCCCATTTTAACGATCCGGGGGGGGGGGGGGGGCACGCATTTATTATCCCATATACATTTGGGAGAAGCCCTTGAAGCTCTACAGTCCTTCATTATCACTATGGACTAAGCAAATTGTAACCAGTATTTAGCAGGTGGCCACAAAAAAACCATCATACAACCATACACCCCTCAGTGCATGGTGTACACGTATGTCATGGAATGCTTTGCCTGTAGGCCCCAGCACAATCACAGGGTGCTGATCCTATAAGCAGTGTCTGTCCGCTGGGGGGCCGCAGGTTGGAGACTTCTGCTATAAGCATTTGCCAATGGAAGTTCCAGTGTGAACAGATCCCATATAACTTCAGCCACATGTTCTCTGGTTCCCTCCCATACAGTCTGCACCACTGAGGCCTGCAGGGTGGGCACACTGCTGCTACCCTCACATTACTGAGCCTGGCATACCCCCCAGTGCCAGCAGGGGGTGGGCAGCACACCATGTCACACCGCTAGACTCACTCCAAGCAGATCTCCTGCCAAACCGCAAGTGTCACCTCTGCCAGGTGACAGTGTTTACAGCTGCAGGCCATTGTTTGTACAGACACAGCGCCCCCAGGCGGCAGCACGGTGTAAACGGTTACGTAAAGACAAGAGCGCAGCTCTGCGGCAACAGAGGCGAGTCCCCTATAGAGCACCGTACACTACATGGGCGAGGGGCGTTATAAAAGACTGCATTACCTAGAGGACAGCGTCCGGTCCTGCTGGAAGCGACAGCCGCAGACAGGCCTCAGCAGAGCAGACCGGGCCTGCCGGAGCTCAGCGCCCGCGCTGTATGAGAGGCCTCCCCGCAGCCACCGGGTGAGCCCCGACAAGCTGCGCCGCGCTGCACATGCCGCCATGGTGCTCCGGGGAGCTGTACGTATGACGTCACACGACGTGCTCGCGACGGAAGTATTTGACGAGTTTGACCTTCTTCCCAGAAGTCAGTTCGCTTTGGAGATGGCGAGTGAGTGCCGGGGGACGGAGCCGCTGCTGCGGGCGCTGCGGGAGCTGCATCCCTGCTTCTGCCCGGACTCCCGGGCTGCGGTCCAGGAGGTTCTGGATGGAGGGGCCGGGTCCTGTGTAGTACCGTTCCGGGTCCTGCGGGAGCTGCATGCCCTGCTCCGGGAAAGAGGTCAGGACCGAGCTGTCACCTTTGTCGCACTGCTGTCACCTCTCCTGACATGTCTGTTCCGCATGTAAGAACAATTCTTATCACTCTATGCTGTACCGTTCCTTTATTATTCCTGCCAGAAGTTATGGGGGGTGTCCTGCAGTCTGACACTGGCAGCACTGACCGGATAGCGTCAGACTGCGTAGTGCCCCCCCAACCGGTTACAGCCAACTGGACCTTCATTGCCAACTGCTAGTAATTCATTCATAACTTCTAGCAGGAATAATAAAGGAACGGTACATCACAGAGCCATAAGAATAGATGCTACAGGCTTATAACATGGGGAATACATTCTAGAAGAGGTGACGGGTCCTCTTTTAGGGCTCATGACCACTACTGTATGTATTTTGCGGTCTTCAAAACACGGATTCACAAAAACAGATCCATTGTAACAGTGCGGATAAGAATAGGACATGTTTTATTTTATTTATTTTTTACGGACATATAGAATGCACACAGAGTAGTTTCATTTCTTTTTTCCAGTTCCTTTGAAATGAATGGTTCCGCATACAGACCTGTAGAAAGAATGGAAATGGAAGAAAAATACGGTCTTGTTCATAATCATAAGCCCTAAGGCAGGTTCACATCTGCGCTGTCATAGGAGATGAAGGCCGGAGACCGGGGTGTCAGGCTCTGTGATGGTGTTAGTGGAAAACATAGTGCCGCCTGATGTGCAGTGAAGCTTCCAGGATAGATGTGACCTCTGCGCTCCTCTATTACTACTATACTCGTGCAGTGTTGTGGCTACCGTCTATAACAGAGGCTGGAGCCCTTCTACACGCTAGGCCTCTATGTAAGGCCCTGTTTACATCACATTTTGCATTCTGATGAAAGGAACTTTTTTGTTGTTGGCCATCCCATCAGGATGAGTTTCTTGGTAGGAGCTGTTGCCATTGATTTCCTTTTGTAGAGGATCAAGATGGAGCCTTCCATCCAGGTGTAACGGTAAATGTGCTAAAAAGAAAAACCGTACCGCTCAACAGGATGCGAAAATGTGAGGTGGACGGTTAAAGGTTTTAAGCTGGCTGGCATTAGCGATGCGCTAATGTCAGCTGTACATAACTATATTAGCGCCATCTCACTGCCTAAAGCCATTATTGAGAAAATCTCGCTCCGTTCAGTATTCGTCGCAGTGAGGAAGCTGGAGGCCGGCGAGTGCCCTTCACTCACTGCGCCGAATTCTGAACGGCGTGAGATTTACACGGCCGGAGGTAGGAGACCAACGATGCCTGCCCCTGTCAATCTAGTGTACCAGGGCCTGGCCAGAGGTGGGAGAACGGAGCCTCTAGGAGCAGGAACAACGCTAATTAGCATATTATAATGGTTTGGTTTTCTCAATAACGGCGACAGGCAGTGAGATGGCGCTAATATAGTTATGTTCAGCTGACATTAGTGCATCGCTAATGTCAGCCAGCTTAACCCCTTAAGGACCCATGACGTACATGTACGTCATTTCTTTGCGGGACTTAAAGACCCATGACTGCGCCCGCCCGATCAGCGGCAGGGGTCCAGTTGTCACTGATAGCCGGACCCCTGCTGCATGCACCGGCATCGGTGAAATCACCGATGCTGGCGCATTAACCCTTCATGTGCCGCGGTCAGCGCTGACTGCGGCACGTGCGATGTCGGGCGGGGATCGGCACTGCCATCGGGTCCCCATGCTGCTGTGGCTGGGACCCGATGGCATGGAAGGCAGCCCGATGCCTTCCTTAGGCATCAGGGATTCCTTTTGGTGGAGAGCCTGTGAGATCCAGCCCCCTGGATCTCACAGACAGGAAGCTATATGTGTAATACACACTGTATTACTCATACAGCCAATGCATTCCAATACAGAAGTATTGGAATGCATTGTAAAGGGGATCAGATCCCTAAAAGTTGAAGTCCCAACGTGGGACAAAAAAATAAAGTGAAAAAAAGTTGAAAAAATAAAGTTTTCCCTCCCAAAAATTTAATTTCAAGAAAAAAAAAAGTAATTTTCCCCAAATAAAGTACAATTAAAAAAAAAAAAAATATTCTGTATCGACCGGCTCTATTAACATATCACATGAACTAACCCCTCAGATGAACACCGTAAAAAATTTAAAACTGTGCTAAATAAGGCTACTTTCACACTAGCGTTCGATCGGATCCGTTCTGAACGGATCCGATCGTAATAATGCAGACGGAGGCTCCGTTCAGAACGGATCCGTCTGCATTATATTAGCTAAAAAAAGCTAAGTGTGGAAATAGCCTGGGACGGATCCGTCCAGACTTTCAATGTAAAGTCAATGGGGGACGGATCCGCTTGAAGATTGAGCCATATTGTGGCATCTTCAAACGGATCCGTCCCCATTGACTTACATTGTAAGTCTGGACGGATCCGCATGCCTCCGCACGGCCAGGCGGACACCCGAACGCTGCAAGCAGCGTTCAGCTGTCCGCCTGTCCGTGCGGAGGCGAGCGGAGCGGAGGCTGAACGCCGCCAGACTGATGCAGTCTGAGCGGATCCGCTCCATTCAGACTGCATCAGGGCTGGACGGCTGCGTTCGGGTCCGCTCGTGAGCTCCTTCAAACGGAGCTCACGAGCGGACCAGCGAACGCTAGTGTGAAAGGAGCCTAAACCATTTTTTTGTCACCATACATCAGTAAAAGTACAACACCAAGCGATCAAAAAGGCGTATGCCTGCCAGAATAGAACCAATCTAACCGTCGCCTCCCACCGCAAAAAATTAGCCCCTACCTAAGGCAATCACCCAAAAAATAAAAAATAAACTATGGCTCAGAATATTGAGACACTAAAACATGATTTATTTTTTTTTGGTTTTAAAAATGCTGTTATTGTGTAAAAGTTAAGTAAATAAAAAAAAAGTATACATATTCAGTATCGTCTAAGAACCTGCTCTATAAAAATATCACATGACCTAACCCCTCAGGTGAACACCATAATTTTATTAAATAAAAACGGTGTAAAAAAAGCAAAAGGTGTAATAGCAAGCGATCAAAAAGTCATATGCACCCCAAAATAGTGCCCTACCTAAGATAATCGCCCAAAAACTGAAAAAACTATGGCTCTCAGACTATGGAGACACTAAAACATGATTTTTTTTTGTTTGCAAAATTAAATCCTTGTGTAAAACTTTCATAAATGAAAAAGTATACATATTGGGTATTGCCGCGTCCGTAATAACCTGCTCTATAAAAATACCACATGACCTAACCCTTCAGATGAATACAGTTAAAAAAAACTAGTGTAAAAAAAACATTTTTTTTGTTTGTTTGTTTGTCTGTTAACCCTTGCTTTGTTAGTGGCCAAAAAATTATTAAAATGGAAAATCTGCAAAAAAAGTGAAATTCTGAAATTTCATCTCTATTTTCCATTAATTCTTGTGGAACACCTAAAGGGTTAACAAAGTTTGTGAAATCCGTTTTGAATACCTTGAGGGGTGTGGTTTGTAAAATGGGGTAATTTTTGGGTGGTTTCTATTATGTGAGCCTCACAAAGTGACTTCAGACATGAACTGGGCCTGAAAAAGTGGGTTTTAGAAATTTTCTGCAAATTTTCAAGATTTGCTTCTAATCTTCTAAGCCTTGTAACGTCCCCAAAAATAAAATGTCAGTCACAAAATGATCCAAACATGAAGTAGACATATGGGAAATGTAAAGTCATTTCTAAATTTTTGGTAAAATTTGGAATTTTCTTTAAAATAAATTTTTGGGACTCAATTTTACCACTGTCATGAAGTGCAATATGTGACGAGAAAACAGTCTCAGAATGGCCTGGATAAGTAAAAGCATGTCACATATAGTGACACTGGTCAGATTTGCAAAAAATGGCCTGGTCCTTAAGGTGAAAAATGGCAGGGTCCTTAAGGGGTTAATACCCATTTTTCAGGTGACAGAAACCCTTTAAAAAAACACTGCATTATCCATGTAGCATCAGTTGGCAATCTTAGGGCCAGTCCACTCAGTTATTTGGCGCTGATTTTGGAGCATTTCTGCCTCAACATCAGCTCCAAAAAAAACCACCTCAAAACAGCCTCCTATTCATTTCAATGGGAAATGGCACTTGCTTTTTTCTTTTTTTTTTATACATGTGGGGAAAGGAAGCGGCATGTCCTAGAATCGGCGCTGAATCTCCAATTGAAAAGAATGGAGAGTATTAAAAAACAGCTCCTTGTAATTCCATGCGTTTTTGTGTTTTCTGTGCATCTTTGTGGCGCAGATCTGCATCAAAAACTTCAAACTAAAATGCTGCTTTGTATTGAAGTGAGCGCCCATTGTTTAAAAAAAAGCGTAAAAAAAAATGCATCAAACCATGCTGGGGAAAAAAAAAAAGCAGATTTGTATTTATTTATTTATTTATTTTTTTAAGCGTATTTTTCAAAATCTGTTGTGTGAACTGGCTCTTGCACACATATGTCATGTGTGCCACCCGTTCCGTGGTAGGTCATCAGTATAATATAAGGGGAGGTCTGGTTTCAAAAGAAATCTGTGCAACTCAGGAGTCTGACCTGTCACGAAGAATAGATGGTTACTTACCTTGCGGATCCGGTACCGCTGCACCGATTCTCCCGGGTGCCGCCGGTTGATCCCATAAGTTGTCAGGTTTCCTCTTGAAACCAGAGAACCCCTTTAAGACCCAGGTAGAAGATCTCTAGCAGATTGAGGAATTGCATTGGTTACTGAGCCTGGCGTGTTATTTCTATAGAAGTTCCACTGAATAACGTGCCACAGGCGTCCTTTTTATAATGACTGCTTACTGTCTGATTCTGTAAGAATTTTACTTACATTTTCCGCCTTGTTGTAGGTTCCCATACCTACCTGCATGAACTGCTGGAAGGTAGTGAGATCCATCTACCAGAGGTCAAGCTGCCTGAGCGGGTAAGTGCAGTGGGTGGGTGCGGACCCATTCATTCTCTATGGGGCCGGAAGAGATGCGGCCCTGAACTTCCGGGCCGCGGCTCCACGCAAAAAAATAGAACATGTTCTATTCTTGTCTGCAATTGCGGACAAGAATAGGCAGTTCTATGGGGGTTGCCAGCCGGGTGTATTGTGGCTCCGCAATACACTACGGCCATGTGAATGGACCATAAACCCTAATTCAGCGCATTGTGGGTGTCAGTAGGGCAGTTAAAGGAACGCTTCCATCAACCTTATTTATTACGTTACTCTGTATGTGAATGTGTAATTTTTATTTTATAAAAATTGGGTGCACACTTTTCTGGATGTAGTTGTGTCTTAGCCAATTCATGTATTCTGCTTCCTGTCTTGGTTCTTCAATTTCCTCTTTATTTGGACTTTTAGCACAGCAAAGAGTTTCCCTTAAAGGGGTAGTCCAGGATTTTAATGTTGATGGCCTTAACATGTGGTTCCTGAGGGTCCCACACCCCGTGTCCCTGCCAGTCAGCCATTCCCGAGTAGTAGCTAGACAGCTCTTTCCACTTTGCAGTGGATGTAACTGGTTTCTGCGACACTGGAATCCGGAGTGTGACCTCGCAATCCTCAGTGGTAGACCGCCATGGACTTTGATTGGCTGCTGCGGTCACGTCCCGATCCAGGTGGGTTACTGCTGCTAGTTGTAAATACATAGTGGCAGGAGAACTGGAGCAGCACCGCAGAGGAAGGGGGTGACTTGAACAGGGTTTTGTTTTTGTTTTTTTCTTTATTTTAGGACTTGCGTAACATTTTTAAGTTTTTCATTTTCTCAGACCCCATTAAAGTGTCTAGAATCTAGATGAATGTGGTGCAAAGCATGTGGACCATTTTATTTATTTTTTGCCTGAAATTGCACCAGAATTCTAGTGCATTTTAGTAAATTTTGGATACAGCAGTTTCTTTGGTTTTGGGATAATTGCACTTAATAATATAGAAAGGGGTTTTTACAATCATCAGCCTTGTTACTGGAGAGCGGCTTTATGTAAAACTCTGTTCTTTCAGAACCCAGTGCTCGTGGCTCGCCTAGAGAAGATAAAGGCTAAACTGGCAAACGAGGAGTACAAGAGAATCACCAAGAATGTGACTTCTCAGGTATGATTACTCGTCTTATGACAGTGACGTTCAAAGGCTGTGGACGGAGGCCTTTGGGGGTCATTTTTCTTATCATTGCATTTTACTCATTTGGAACTAAAAATCACTTTTTATTTTTTATTTTTAACCGTTTTTCCTCTGCATCTTTTAGCTTCCCTCCAACTATAGACTATTGCCCTCTGCCTCACACTGAATCCGTCAGTCTGTAGCCCTTATCTCTGATCTCCTGACAGCTCATAAACAGTCATTTAAGCCATATTCTAATCAGTTTGATAAAAGGGAACAGCACAGGAAGTGTCAGGGGAGAAAAGGGCTAAGGATCACTTCTGTTGTTATTTAATCATATGAATAGGGACAGGGTGTTATTTAACTCTGACAGTCCCTTTAACCCATAGAAGTCCACGATACGTAAATCTACTTTCCAGCTGCTAATGCTCCGTGCAGTTCTTAATGGCTGATTGTGACAAGATGTTACAAGAAATGCTCAAAAGCAGTACAGTGCTCGGCAATGGGAACGCAGGAAGGTTTCTTCTGGCATAAGGACTATTGCTATTGATTACCTGTGACGGTACAATGATGTCGTGGATTACCAGCCGTCTGGGGGAGAAGAGCATGCTGGGCGGACGTGATCTTTGTTCTGTCGGCATTCCTATGTACATAGGTCACTTCTAATAGTCGGGTGAGGTCATAGGAACCTGTCATCTCCCATATACTGCCCTCATTGAGTATCGTGTAGTGACAGACCCACTGATTTCAGCGCTCTGGGGTACTGACCCACTAAATCTCACAGCGCGTGCCAGCTCTGCAGGAGAGATGAGCCTGATGAAGCACGCTGCCGCGGACGATGATTGACTGTTTTCTTTCCTGTTGTGTATAGGAAAGCGGGCATTATGCTTCACTGGACTCCTCTCTCTCTCTCGCAGCACTGGCGTACGCTGCAGACTTTGGTGGGTCAGTATCTAAAACTTCTGAATGGGAGTCTGTCACTACACTATGCTGCCCTCAGTGAGTGATGTACAAACAAAACTATGGGGTAACACACATCATTATCCCAGCTTCATCTAGGCCCAGAAAAAAAGTAAAAAATAAAATAAAAAATATATATTCTAGAATGTTATATCAGATCCACACAAATCTGTACTTTTGCTCATACAGTATATTTCTAGACATGGGCGCTTTGCCATTTTACAGACTCCACATACAGTACAACCAGCTGACATAGGTGGAGTAAAGTAGACCTCTGATGTAGTTGTACGTGGGAGAGCGCAGGGATTACTTTGTGTCATACATTTCTATGGTGAAACTGATTACGTTAGATAATAAAGGAGGGGGATAAAGAAGGGAATTTCCCTGATATAAAACTTTTAAAAAAATGAAACTTAACTGGTTCTGGTTTAACTGGAATCTGTCACCAGTAAAGTCACTGTTAAACCAGGCAGAGTGTTTTGTAGAACTTGGCTCAGAATGTAATAACTTTCACTTAGCGATCCGGTTCTTCCTTCTGGAGAAAAAGTACTTTCCAATCCATATGCAAATGAGACGTTAAAGGGGTTGACCCATGAAAAATATTCTACAGTTTTCAAACCAGCACCAGGATCTGAATACTTTTTTTTTTTTTTTTTTTAGCACAGACTCTGAGTTAATCAATAAAATGTATCTGTATAGCGCCACCTGCTGTTTGTTTTTTCTCATTTCTTTGACCTGCTCACTGAGAAGGCTGCACATGCCCAGTTTCATCCTTCAACTGCCTCCTGAGCTGTGATAGGGAGAGCATGGACACGCCCCCTGAGCTGCAGCAGAAAAGACCCTCCCCTTGAGCTGTCAGCTTGATAATAAATCTAGAAAAGAAATGAATGGGGAGATCTCTGGATTCATCTGAGGTACAGGACTGGTTCTAGCGTTGTTAGAAAGAGGTTGCCATGTACTATGATGTCTAATTTTATTTTTTTACATTAGTCATGGGGTAACCCCTTGAAGTGTAAGGTGGGTAGACCCACTTCATTCTGTGCACCCTTGCCCCTATGCTTCCCATCAGCCCCTGCATTGTGTAAATTGTATTATTTTCCCTTATTACGTGGTTATAAGGGAAACTAATAGCATTCCTAATACAGAATGCTTAGTACAATAGGGCTGGAGGGGTTAAAAATAAATAAATAATAATTTAACTCACCTTAATCCACTTGTTTGCACAGCCGGGGTGCACGAACAAGTGGATTAAATTATTATTATTATTTTTTTTAACCCCTCCAGCCCTATTTTACTAAGCATTCTGTATTAAGAATGCTATTATTTTCCCTTATGACCATGTTGTAAGGGAAAATAATAACGATCGGGTCCCATCCCGATCATCTCCTAGCAACCATGCGTGAAAATCCCACCACATTTGCACTTGCTTGCGGATGCTTGCGATTTTCACGCAGCCCCATTCACTTCCATGGGGCCTGCGTTGCGCGAAAAACGCACAAAATAGAGCATTCTGCGATTTTCACGCAATGCACAAGTGATGCGTAAAAATCACTGCTCATGTGCACAGCCTCATAGAAATGAATATGTCCGGATTTAGTGCGGGTGCAATGCGTTTACCTCACGCATTGCACCCGCGCAGAAATCTCGGCCGTGTGAAAGAGGCCTAAGACAGCACAATGCCGCTGTCTGAGTGTGAGCTCCTAAAAAGGAGGAAAACATTTACAGTGAGGAACAGAAGTATTTGAACACCTTGCGACTTTGCAAGTTCTCTCACTTAGAAATCATGGAGGGGTCTGAAATTCACATTGTAGGTGCATTCCCACTCCGAGAGACAGAATTTATTTAAAAACAATTCAGGAATTTGTTGACTCAATGTTGCTTCTATGGTCTGAACTTATTACTATTAAGAAAGACATATATCTTGTTATGTGCCTGGATGTGGGTTCTTTCCAATACCTTCTTCTAGACATCATTTTGGATGTATTTTGTATTTGTGTACAACCTATATGATGGTATGTCTACAATTATTATCCCTCTT
Source organism: Bufo gargarizans (assembly GCF_014858855.1). Classification (NCBI taxonomy): domain Eukaryota; kingdom Metazoa; phylum Chordata; class Amphibia; order Anura; family Bufonidae; genus Bufo; species Bufo gargarizans. The sequence goes on from NC_058082.1 coordinate 502,225,583, forward strand.
TCAATAAAAACTAATTGAACCATAAAAAAAAAAGGAAATCACATTGTATGATTTTTATTTTATTTTTTAAAGAATGTATTTGTCTTGCACTGCTGAACATAAGTAATTGAACACCTGAAAAAATCTGTGTTGATATTTGGTACAGAAGCCTTTGTTTGCAATTACAGAGGTCAAACGTGTCCTGTAGTTCTTGACCAGGTTTGCACACACTGCAACAGGGATTTTGGCCCACTCCTCCACACAGATCTCCTCTAGATCTGTCAGGTTTCGGGGCCGTCGCTGAGCAACACAGAATTGCAGCTCCCTCCAAAGATGTTCTATTGGATTTAGGTCTGGAGACTGGCTAGGCCACTCCAGAACCTTGATATGTTTCTTACGGAGCCACTCCTTGGTTATCCTGGCTGTGTGCTTCAGGTCGGTGTCATGTTGGAAGACCCAGCCACGACCCATCTTCAATGCTCTGACTGAGGGAAGGAGGTTGTTGCTCAAAAGTTCACAATAAATGGCCCCATTCATCCTCTCCTTAATACAGTGAAGTCGTCCTGTCCCCTTCGCAGAAAAGCACCCCAAAAGCATGATGTTACCACCCCCATGCTTCAGAAGGGCCTGGACATGTGATGACTTGAGCAGGAGAACCTTCCGTGCAATGCATGATTTGAAACCATGATGGTGTAGTGTTCTACCGGCAGTGACCTTTGAAACTGTGGTACCAGCTTTCTTCATGTCATTGACCAGCTCCTCCCTTGTAGTTCTGGGCTGATTCCTCGCCTTTCTTATCAGTGATACCCCACAAGGTGAGATCCTGCATGGAGCCCCAGTCCGAGGGAGACTGACAGTCGTCTTTAGCCTCTTCCATTTTCTAACAATTGCTCCAACACCAAGCTGCTTGGCAATTGCCCCGTAGCCCTTTCCAGCTTTGTGGAGGTTCACAATTTTGTCTCTGGTGTCTTTTGACCGCACTTTGGTCTTGCCCATGGTAGTAGTTGGCGTCTGACTGTGGGATGGACAGGTGTCTTTAAATAGCTCAGACAGGTGCTACTAAGTTACCGTAGATTAATGAGTGGAGTAGAGGTGGACTTTTTAAAGGCACAGTAACAGGTCTTTGAGAGACAGAATTCTTGCTGTTTCTCAGGTGTTCAAATACTTATGTTCAGCAGTGCAAGACAAATACATTCTTTAAAAATCATACAATGTGATTTCCTGAATTATTTTTTTTTAAATAAATTCAGTCTGAGTGGTAATGCACCTACAATGTGAATTTTAGACCCCTCCATGATTTCTAAGTGGGAGAACCTGCTAAATCGCAGGGTCTTCAAATACTTCTGTTCCTCACTGTATATGATCTAGATATAATATGTTCCTGGGGACATCATCAGTTTATAGCATCCAGTTCTACACATTATTAGATTAACTTCTACTAAAATCTTTGGAAAACTGCACTCCATGTGTCCTAAGTGTCCTTACAGCTGACCCCATAAATGCACCACTTAAACGTATTTTTAATGTGAGGCTGGGCACATGCTTTCGTCAATTTTGAGTGGACCCCATGTGGCTTACAATAATAGTAAGTGACCCCCAAGTACCTCCTCGAATGATGGATGACATGGGGGTTAATGCGAGTTACAAAATACAGATGGGGTCACTTACTATTAATGTGAGGCACATGGAGGTCCAAATTCTTAAAACGATGTGCCACTAACATTAATAGCTTGTAACTGTTCATTTACCTCATGCATTAACCCCATGTTGCCCGTTATGCAAGGAGATGGATACTTGATAAAACCCCTCATGTGCCTCATAATAACCTTATCACTTGGAACGGTTGGACCTGTGCCTCACATTAACCCCATCATGTATCACAACATTAAGGACTCGTTCACACGGCCATGTTCTTTTTCCGCACCTCATCCACATTTCTTTGCGGGTTGGATGCGGACTCATTCACTTCACTGTGGCAGCAAAAGATGCGGACAGCACTCCATCCTATTTCTTTCTCGTGGTATCGAGTATCACAATACTTTTTTATGGTATCGAAATCTAATCAAAATTTTTGTATCATGACAAACCTTAATTTTTATTTTTATTTTTCTTCAGTCCAATCAGCAAGGAACTCTGGCTGACCTTGGAAGACAAGGTAAAGTGACACAGTCTCCATCGGAGCTTAGATCAGGCACAAAATACCAGGAGTGCTATATTCACCGCTCGCTATTCCTACCATGCACTAATGAGTGCTTCCATTAGTATTCTTTTCATAAGACCCTCTTGACATTTGTCCCCTACTTTTGAGGGAAACGGTGTGTCTTATGGAGTGAAAAATAGGCTAAGTCTATATCTGGCGTGGCCATAGTGATCTGTAACATGACTATGTCTTATCTTTTATTGTCTGCAGTGCGGCCATTAAAGACTATCATTATTACAATCTTCAACTTCCTAGTAACGATTGCTGCTACATTTGCATGCACTTACATTGGAAGTCAGTATGTCTTCACAGAGTCTGCTGCGGTGAGTAGAGTTGGAGCATTTTCATGTAAATATTCATAGTAGATTTCCAGACTTTTCCATGTTCCTAGCTGCAGCTGTGCTTGCAAATCAATTCCTTTTTTTTGCTCTCAGATGACTCATGTCATTTGTTCCTCATGACCATACACAGTAAAGGAAACTAACTGTATTAGTTGTGCAATACAGAATAACCATATCAAACGGTAGGACGAAAATTACTCTGAACTCTCAAGTGAATGTAAGACTGGAAAAAAAAATGAAAAAAGATTAATTTAGACTTCTCCAAGTGCATTTATTTTGGAAAAATCTGATTAAGGCCTCATGCACACGGCTGTTGCCCAGCCATGGCCGTATTGCGGCCCGCAAACAGCGGCAGCCAGGCTAACATAAAAAATGAGCAATTCTGAGCAATAAATAGGTGTAAAAAATCCATGATTGTTAAGAATTAAAAACTAAAATAATCATAACAAAAAAAGTAAAAAAATAAACATCATGGGTATCACCGCGAGCAAAAAGTCCATACTATTAAAATATAAAAATACTTTTGCAGTATGGCGAAATGGCGTACACCAGAAAAGTTATAAAATGTGATCAAAAACTCACACACACTCCAAAATCGTATCAATAAATACAGATTGTCCCTCAAAAAATAAGCCTTCACACAGCTCAGTAGACATAACTATAAAAAAGTTATGGGGGTCAGAATATGGTATGTAAAAAATAAATCTCAGTTAAAATTTATTTTTACACCATTTAGACATAAAAACCTATACATACTGGGTATCGTTGTAATCATACTGACCCAGAAAATGAAGGGCACAGGTCAGTTCTGACACAAACCGAACACCGTTAAAACTGCAGCGGAATTGCGTTTTTTTTTCCCAATTCCACCCCATTTTGATTATTATTTTTTTTTTTTCTGCTTCCCACTACATTGTAGGGCAAAAATAATGGCCACCATTATAAAGTACAACTTGTCCTGCAAAAAATAAGATAGGGAAGAAAAATGAAAATGCAAAAATGAAAAACCTCCAGTATCTTAAGGGTTAAAAGATACTGTTTACTTGCAGCAACCAATCCGAGGGGCTTACATACTGTATGCATTGAACTAAATAATACGGTAGTTGATCCTCTGCCAGGACAGCCTGCCGGCCGTCACCGGATCTAGCATGCAGGACTTTTGTCTGGCCAAAGCCAGCACTTATGCTAGAAAGCATCCGGATCCCATTATAGTCAATAGGGTCTAGCGGTGCACGGCTGCGTCCGGCTGTACTGGATCCTGTGAACTTGCCGGAAAAGCCTTCTAGATCATTTAACATGTGAATCAGCCCTAATGGCTGCTGCAGGCGATCAGGATGTTCAGCAGAGCTCCGATCACTATATTAAGGATGAGCTAATCAATTCTACTAGTTCGGAGAGGGAGTTAGAAAAGGAATCAATATTTTTCTCTTCCTCACAATTTTTTTAAAAAATGCAAAAAACCGAATCTTGAAATGTTTCCTCAATATTAATCTGCACAGAATTTTTAACCTAAAAAACATGGTAAAAAAGCGGAGATTGATTTTAACAGAATACCGTTTTTTTGTTTGTTTTTAGCCACAGTCGCTGGTTAAGTTATCCCACTTCAGCAAATAACTTTCTCTACATGATAAATGTTAATACAAGGCACTTACTAATGTATTGTGATTGTCCATATTGCTTCCTTTGCTGTATGGATTCATTTTTCCATTACATTATACACTGCTAGTTTCTATGGTTACGACCACACTGCAATCCATCATCTGTGGTCGTGCTTGCACAATATAGGTAAAAACACTGGCCTATTTGCACTCCCATGGTCCTGGTCACCAGAGAGGCTGACTCTTTTTTTCTGTAGTGTGCAAGCATGACCACTACTGACCGATCAGAGGGTGATTGTAACTATGGAAACGAGCAGTGTATAATGTGGTGGAAAAATGACTCAAGCCAGCAAAGGAAGGAATATGGACAATCAAAATACATTAGTAAGTGCCTTGTATTATCTTTTTCTACATGATAAATGCCATTTACTATAGTGAGACAACCCCTTTAAGTACACCATGTTAAAGGAGACCAGCTGTCATTTAAACGTAAGATTCAGACCGGAGAATTTTACTAGGAGCAAAAAGGAGCATCACATAAGACATATGTGGCTTTGTTGCTAAACGTGTTTGAATGTGACAATAGAAATCTGTGCAATTTTTACTTTTCTCTATGTATGTGTATGTGTGTGTGTATATATATATATATATATATATATATATATATATATATATATATATATATATATATTTATAAATATATATATATATATTTTATAAAAATATATATATATATATTTTATAAAAAATATATATATATATATATATATATATATATATATATATATATATATATATATATATTTTTTTTTTTTATTTTTTTTTTATTTTATTTTTTTACTTGTTTGACATCTGTATGGTTGAAGGGGTTGTGTCATCGGAGACATTGGTGGCATATCACTAGGAATGTCTATCTCTAGAACAGGGCTGCCAAACTAAATGAGGAACTCCATTCACCTGGAAATCTGATAGAAGTGACTGGAGGGTGGGTGGGTGCTCTCGTTCACTACGGTGGGCCCCGTTCTAGAGATAGGTGTGGCTTAATGAAAGGAATGTTTTTCTCTCTTGTCTTCCAGCGGGTACTATCCTCTGTGATCGTGGCTTCCTTAGTGGGATTAGCAGAGCTCTATGTTTTGGTCCGGACCATGGAGGGGCAACTGGGAGAACTGTAGCAAGTTACTGAACTGAAAATGCGATGAAACTTTTGTAACTGCATCAGGTCTACGCGGCCTTAACCAAGCTGGATTACATGATTTCTGCGACTTCTCCCATAGTACATGGCGCACTATAAATGTACACTGTTTGTAAAATGTAAATTATTTTGAAGACTACATTATCTCAAGGTTATGGAAAAAAGACAAATCTCAGTTGTTACTGCCCAGTGTTCATCTATTTCTCCATGTGGTGCTGTGCTGTTCCTCTGTTATTCCTACTAGAAGCCTGTGAATAAATTGACATCTATGCTCTCCAATTCCCCACATGGGTGTGTCTCTACACAGTCGGCAGCGATGGGACACAGTCAGATTGTGTAAGGGCAGCCTCTAAGTGGTAACAGCCAGTTGTTAATATTTATTCATACAGTTGGAGCAGTTTCTAACTCGCTGCAGGGTGATATCCCATCACAAAAGCCATTGATCAAGTCTAGTAAAAGTTTCTTGCAACTATTTAGCTAAAGAGGATTTGTCGCCACTCCTGACATGTCTGTCGTAGTAACTATTTGCATTCCCCATGAAATATCAGTTCTGGAGCATCTTTTCCTATAAGTGTATGTTGATCCATTCCTCCATTTTTCTTACTATAAATTTATGAATCCATTCAAAACTGGGTGCCACCATTCACCTTGTCAAGGGGTTGTGTCCCTGCACAGTCCGCCACTGCCAGCACTTATTGGACAGTGGCAAACACATAAACCTATGGTAGAAATAATGCAACATGCTTCAGAATTGTCATTTCTGGAATACAATTATTTCTTAAAACAGACATGTCAGGAGCGGCGATGGGTCTCTTCAAAAGTCAAGATAAGGATTGCTACATCAGTATATTTCCAGGATGAATAACCGGATAGGCAGAAGCTAAGGTGGTTAGCTAAGAAAAGTTGTAGAATTAGAATCTAAATATTCACTAAGACAAACATGCCGGGATATCTGATGGGTCTTCTTTTTAAAGCTGGCCTTCTATATTACAGTTAGGGTTGAGTGAATCGACTTCAGATGAAACAGCCGAAGTTGATTCGCATAATATTTAGTTTGAATACTGTACGGAGCGAGCAGTTCGCACGGTATTAGAATGTATTGGCTCCTATGAGCCGAAGTTATTACTTTGTGAAGTCTCATGATACTTCGCAGAATAACTTCATAAATTAATTTCTATTGTAATAATAAAAAAAAACATTTCCCAAACTTGCATTTGGTTCCAAGTGGTACCCGAGTTCGGGAAATTTTAATTTTTTTACAGTAGAAATTAATTTGACCTTAGTATGCGAAGTCTCGCAAGACTTCGCAAAGTAATAATTTAGGAGCCAATACATTCTAATACCGTACGGACTGCTCTCTTCGTACAGTATTCAAACGAAATATTATGCGAATTGACTTCGGATGTTTTATCCGAAGTCTATTTGCTCATCCCTAATTACAGTATATGGGTGGAGTTGGGAAAGCTAGCTGTCAGCTATATGAGCCTTTGGCAGGCAGCTGGTGAAGGTGTGTGCTCTCTATGGAGGCATGGGTAGTTATGAGAGTAAGACACCATGGTAGATGTGTTTTCTCCTTCAGGAGTGGGTATCCGTGGGTGACTTCCTCCCATAAGATCATTGTTAGATTCCTATGTATCTAAAGTGTATGTGGCTTTTATAACTGCTGAGAGTAAGGCCTGATCCACATGCCGTGCTCAGTCTGGGATACATGATCCTGGACAGACCACGGCTGCCCTGACTAAACTGCCTGCATCATAGTGATTTATGATAGTCACTTCCTATCTGATCACGGGTCTGTTGTACTGTACTCACACCAAGCATTGTCAGTGGTGTGCTTTTTGTCAGGCATTTATCACTCACTGGATTCAGGTGCATCAGAGTTAAAGGGATTGCCTGACATGACGAAACTTTGTAGAAGTAGCATAAAATGAATGAAGGGAAAAGGAAGTCATACAGTCCATTCCAGTCTCCAGTTTTTTTGGTGCATCTTTTGCTGTAAAAATGGCACCTGATGTTTATATATGCATTGCTACCAGTGTTTTTGTTCATTAGGTTGTGTCGGGTCTCTTCCTTTTTTTTCTTTGTTCACTTAGTGCAGGATGTTGAAGCTTTTGTCATTTTTCTAGGTATTTTGAGATCTTCTCTATAGGAGAAAAAGCCAAATGTCAAAAAAATGTTCACATAGTTTAGAAAAAAAAAAGTGATAAAACCCCGGGCAGTGAAATCGGTAAGCCAAAGTTCTGACTCGCACTCTAGCTCCGAATTGGCTTTTTCTTACTGTCAGGTAAGTATATTTTTCGCCCTATAAGATGCATTTTTCCCCTCCTAAAGTGGGGTGAAAATTATAATGCGTCTTATAGGACGAATACAAGGGGGGGGGGGGGGGGGGTGTATGAATGGCCGGCGCTTTGCTTGTTGCCAATACATCGCAGGCTGTACTGCATAAGGACATCAGCCTGCTATGTACCGGACATTGATCCTGGCATGTACAGTACCTACTGAGGAAGAGGGAAGAGCCTGGCACTTCTATGGCGGGACATCAACAACCACAATCCTCCTAGGACCTGTCCCAGCCACCCGGAGCCGCATACATGCACACCAGACTGCACCCATAGAGACTGCTCTATGGGAAAGCCCTATTGCTAGAATGTAGTGTCAGATCTAAGGTTTTGCTAGAATGTAGGGTTGGATCTGAGGTTTTGCCATAGCATAATTTTCCCCACATATAATACAATACAAAACGAAACAAAACAAGAAACAACTCTATTGAGAGTCTTTTAAAATGTATCTGTCAGGGATAGTATCCTTGGGGTGTTTATGGTATTGTATCAATACCTATTTCCGGATAATTATCCTTCCAAAAATGATAGATATATCAAGTAGGTGCACTTCAAAGGTTATCTTCACCCTTGATAGTGCCCTGGTGTTATATACCACCAGGTTGCTCTATCATTTAGCGATGTGAGCGGTCTGCTGTTGGTAACATTCAATATTTATTAAAGCCATGTATCTGCTTGTTTCTGCTTTGTGTCTATTTTCGAAGCGACTCGCTACATCTACACCCTCATGGTCATACTCCAGAGCGTACTGCGTCTGCAGTCCGCAGTGCTGTGGATAAACTTCCCTAACATGTGTTTAAAAATTATCACGACGAAGCTCCCCCTAGTGATAATTTTTAAACACATGTTAGGGAAGTTTATCCACAGCACTGCGGACTGCAGACGCAGTACGCTCTGGAGTATGACCATGAGGGTGTAGATGTAGCGAGTCGCTTCGAAAATAGACACAAAGCAGAAACAAGCAGATACATGGCTTTAATAAATATTGAATGTTACCAACAGCAGACCGCTCACATCGCTAAATGATAGAGCAACCTGGTGGTATATAACACCAGGGCACTATCAAGGGTGAAGATAACCTTTGAAGTGCACCTACTTGATATCTATCATTTTTGGAAGGATAATTATCCGGAAATAGGTATTGATACAATACCATAAACACCCCAAGGATACTATCCCTGACAGATACATTTTAAAAGACTCTCAATAGAGTTGTTTCTTGTTTTGTTTCGTTTTGTATTGTATTATATGTGGGGAAAATTATTCTAATAAATAATAATAAAAGTTACATTTTAAAATTTGACCTAAAACAGGTATTATTGGTCATTCTGACCATTGGATAATAAATTTTGATCTCCTGGGTCCAGTGGATCTTCTGTAAATAATATTGCCATAGCATAAACACGATCCTCTTTCTGTGATGCAGGGCTCTTATATTCTATAGTGTGTGCACTTTCCCGAGGTCCGTCCACCACCAGGCGCAGCTCCCTGCTTCTCCCATTGAAGTGAATGGGAGCGCACCGCTCCCATTCATTTCTATGGGGCCGACGGAAATAGCCAAGCCAGTGGTCGGCTTTTTTCGGCGGCTCTATAGAAATGAATGGAGGGCGGCTGCGCATTCACAGTGCGCCCTTCTAAACTTTCTCTGCTCCGTTCTCCTTGTAGGTGCAGATCCCAGAGGTGGGACCCGCACCTATCAGTCACTGGGGGCATATCCTAGTGATATGTCCCCATTGTCTAAGATGGGATAACCACTTTAACCCCAATCTTGCCACTGCCATGTTTTAAACATGAATGGGGGTCACTTATTTTTAATGTCAGGCTGGGCACATGCTTTTGCAGTGGGCCACTTATTATTAATGTGAGGCACATGGAATGATGGAAGTCAAAATTCATAAGATTGTGCCAATAACATCAATAGCAAGTGACTGTTCATGTACCTCATGCTTTAACCCCATGTTGCCCATTATTAACACACCTTTTGTTCAAAATATTTTTTTTTCCTATTTTCACCCTTTAAAACCTTATAGTCTTATAGGGCGAAAAATACAGTAATCAGTCTACTTAGATCTTATCACTGTTTTTAAATTATTAAGATTCCTAAACTCTTCTAAGGCCCCTTGCAGACAAGCGTGTCTGGATGTGTCCCGGTGTATTGCGGCAAACTCTGTGATGGATCATGTGAGGAACGCAGTGACGTCTTCAAAGGTCCTATTGCTCACAGATAAAGACAGCAGAGATGCCGGCTGCGTAAACAAATGGATTAAAGTGAGTTATTGTACTATGCATTCTGTATTCAGAATGCTATTATTTTCCCTTATAACCATGTTATAAGAGGAAATAATAATGATAGGGTCCCCATCCCGATTGTCACCTAGCAACCGTGCGTGAAAATCGCACCGCATCCGCACATGCTTGCGATTTTCACGCAACCCCATTTATTTCTATGGGGCCTGCGTTACGTGAAAAACGCACAAAGAGGAGCATGCTGCGATTTTCACGCAACGCACAAGTGATGCGTGAAAATCACCGCTCGTGTGCACAGCCCCATAGAAATGAATGGGTCAGGATTCACTTCGGGTGCAATGCGTTCCACTCGCGCATCACATCTGCGCGGAATACTCGCCCGTGTGAAAGGGGCCTAAATGTATATGTAATTAATAAATTTAATTGCACAATATTAATATATTTTAAGCTGGAGTACATTTCTCCCGACTCCACATGCGGTGATAAAAAACTGCATGTGGTCTGGAAAAACCCTGCACGTAGATTCTGTATTTTTTTTTCTTTTTCATTGAGCAAAAAAATTAGCAGTCAGAGCAGATTTGTGTGAGATGGGGCCCTAGATGCACTTAAGTTTCTAGGATTGTATGGATATATTAAAATTCACTCCTTTTGGACAAGCTGAATGTCTTGCCCATTCTTGGCTGCTGCATGGACTGTCAAATAACTAGTTAGGGCTCATGCACACGAACATATATTTTTTTTCTGTGTCCGTACTGTTGTTTTTTTGCGGCCGTATGCAAAACCATTCACTTCAATGGAGCAGCAAAAACAACAGAAAGGACTCCATGTGCATTCTGTGTCCGCATGGCCGTGCTGTAAAAAAATAATTTAAAAACGTCCTATTATTGTCCGCAAGGATAGGACTGTTCTATTATGGGCCAGACATTCCGTTCCGCAAAATGCAGAGCGCACACGGCCGGTATCCATGTTTTGTGGATCCGCAATTTTCAGACCGTAAAGTAGGCAACGGTCATGTGCATGAGCCCTAACACTCAGGGAGTAACCCTATTATGGCTGGAAAAAATATAAAACTGGTATGGTTTCGAGAGAGTCCGTAACATCTTAATGGTAAGTAGGGATGAGCGATGGTCCGTGGTTAGCGGAATCCATGAAGGAGTTCTTAGATAACCCGAACCTTGTACACCGAACTTGAAACACAACCCATATCGTAAGCTGTCTGATTTAAAGGGGTTGTCCTGCCATATACCTATTGATGACCTATCATCAAGATAGGTCATCAATATCGGATCAGTGGGGGTCTGACACCCGGGACCCCCAATGATCACCTGTTTGACAAAGAGATGGCGCTCCATTAGAGCGCCGCTTCCTGGTCTTTGTACTACGTGTTGTCTCAAGTGAATAGAGCAAGTACTTGTATTACACTGCACTTCCGAGATAAAGTGCAGTGTAATGAAGAGTAAGCCTAGTGGTCAGTGTGAAAACTGCACAATGTTAGATATTTTTGGGGAAATTTTAGATAAGGCTAAGTTCACACCAGTTATTTCCATCAGTTATTGTGAGCCAAAACCAGTAGTGAAACCTACTCAGAGATCAGGTATAATGGACAGATCTGCACCTGTTCTGTGTTTTTGACCTGCACCTGGTTTTGGCTCACAATAACTGATGGAAATCACTGATCAAATAACTGAAGTGTGAACTCAGCCTAACAAGGAAAATGTGAGCAAAAATCACAAAATATAACATAAAAACCTATATAAACAATAGGTCTTATTCTATTCTGATGACACATTTTACATTAAAATCTTCAAGCATTCGATACTTGGTCTGTACAGAGCTTCTACTGATTTTTGATTTTTTTTCAGTCTCTGTATATGTGTGTGTATATAATATAATATATATATATATATATATATATATATATATCTCAAGGAAAAATCAACGCAGCACTCTTCTTGTAAAAAAACGCAGTGTCTTTATTCACACTTGTGACACAAAAATAGCCTATTTTTGTGTCACGTGTGTGAATAAAGACACTGTGTTTTTTTACAAGAAGGGTGCTGCGTTGATTTTTCCTTGAATATACAAGCCTATGGTCAAAGGCGAGACGCTTGCACCTGATAACCTCTAAAGTGAGTGCTGCCGGATTTAATTATATATATATATATATATATATATAATGGAAAAAATTGGACAGCACTCCAGACGGTATCTTCGGTAAAGCAGATAAAGTTTAATCACCCATGTGGTGGCAGCAAAAAAGCAACGTTTCGGCTCTACATGAGCCTTTCTCAAGTTTTTGCTGCCACCACATGGGTGATTAAACTTTATCTGCTTTACCGAAGATACCGTCTGGAGTGCTGTCCAATTTTTTCCATTGTCTATTGTGGGTAAGCTCCAGTTGCCATCCTTGGACTCTGCACCCAATTTTTCCATAGGTGGTGCTGCCGGTAGATTTTTATACTATATATATATATATATATATATATATATATATATATATATATATATACACACACTATGATAAGTTGCAGCGTATGGGAATGTTTGGGTGTATCTAGGACTGTTACATTATATTATAATATTATATTAGTAATTGAGAAGGTCCACTGTTTTGGAATTTGCCTTTGTTACTAAATGTTATCATCCTTTTTTCTATGTGGTATTTATTTTTCTAGATGTCTTTCTAAAAACCTTTTGTGCAGATTTTCCCCTATTGATTAAGTGACCAAAATAAAACCTTTATTACAGAGACTTGTGTTTCTGTGCTAATTTGTCTGTATATTGACTTTCTATCTGTATTTCACGATAAATAGAAAATCTATTGGTTGCCGATCTTCCATAATCTTACACAGCTCAATTGAGCAGACGATTGTCAGGAAGGAACTGTTGCTTCCCAACAATCAGCTGCTCGCTGGTGAAGATTCAGGCAATCTTCTCCACAGTATAGGGAGGAGTAATCGCTAATGCCATTGATCGTCACCATACAGGATCATTGTTTGCCGGTAGCAGAGTTCTGTTTAGACATAATGATCTGCTGCCGGCAAATAATGATGTAACTGCACCAATGATCCTATTTCCCGATGAATGTTCATCGAGTAATCAGCGGCACCTTTACACTGGCAGATTATCGCTAACAAGCTTATTATCGATAATCTCCCGAACATTGGGCAGTGTAAAGGGGCCTTTAAAAGGGTTGTGTCACTTCAGCAAATAGCATTTATTATGTAGGGAAAGTTAATACAAGACACTTACTAATATATTATTCAACTAATGGCCGGCTCTAAGTAATTGATATAACATTTATTTTAAGATACAATTATAAAAATAAAAATTACGATTACTAATATATTGTGCTTTGTCCTTTATTGCTTCTCTGGCTGGATTCATTTTTCCATCACATTATACACTGCTGGTTTCCTTGGTTACGACCACCCACCAATCCAGCAGCAGTGGCTGCACTTGCGCACTATAGAAAAAGCACTAATCTACGTGCACTCCCACGCTCCCGGCCACCAGAGAGGCCGGTGCTTTTTGTTATAGCGTGCAAGCACGACCACCTCTGATGGATTGCAGGGTGGTTGTAACTAGGGATGAAACATCCAGAGTCGATTCCGTACAGTAGTAGAATGTATTGGCTCCGGTGAGCCGAAGTTATTACTTCGCAAAGTCTTGGGCGACTTAACATAATAACTTCAGAAATTGATTTAGAAATTTTAGTCTATTCACACATCCGTATGAATGGTCTGGATCCGTTCCGCAATGTTGGGAACTGATCCGGACCCATTCATTTTCAACGGGGCCTGAAAAGATGCGGACAGCACACTCCGTATTTCCGTATTCACACTTCCGTTCCAGAAAAAAATAGAACATGCCCACAACTGCGGACAAGAAAATACATTTTCTATTATAGTGCTGGCGATGTGCGGTTCGCGAAATGCGGAACGCACATTGCCGGTGTCTGTGAATGGACCCTTATACTGTAAAAAAAATACCATTTCTTGAACTCTGGTTCGGTTCCAAGTGGAACTCGCTCCGTACAGTATTGAAACAAAGTTTTATGCCAATCGACTTTGGATGTCTCATCCGAAGTCGATTCGCTCATCCCTAGGTGTAACCATGTAAACGAGCAATGTAAAATGTGATGGAAAAATGAATCCAGCCAGCAATGGAAGCGATATGGACAATCCCAGTACATTAGTAAGTGCCTTGTATTAACTTTCTCTACATAATAAATGCCACTTACTGAAGTGAGACAACCCCTTAGTGACCACCCCTTTTTAGGCCTTACTGACCAAGCGTTTTTCCTCCGTTTTTCATTGTCAGCTGCCAAGAGCTATAACTTCTTTTTTTTTTTTCTTTCTATCTCATCACCATGATGGCATAACAAGGAGATTGACCTCTGTAGGGGCAGGAACAGAGAAAGGTTAAGGCCTCTTTCACATGGACGTTGTGTGTGAGGGCCGAATAGGATGCAGGTGCGTCGCATGAAAATGTGCAAATTTTTTTTTTTTTTTTTAAGCCAGTGCAAAGCGTATTAATGCTTTTTGCACACACGTGAGAAAAATCGGCATGTTTGGTACCCAGACCTGAACCTGGACTTTTTCACAGAAGTTTGGGTTAGGTGTTGTGTAGATTTTATTATTTTCCCTTATAACATGGTTAGAGCATGCTGCGATTTTCACGCAACACACAAGTGATGAGTCAAAATCGCCGCTCATGTGCACAGCCCCATAGAAATGAATGGGTCTGAATTCAGTGCGGATGCAATGCGTTCAGCTGACGCATTGCACCCGTGCGGAAAACTCGCCCGTGTGAAAGAGGCCTAAAACACCCCCCCCCCCCCTCCACCATATACCAGTGTTTCCTGTCCCTACATAGGCAAGGGCGGAGAAAGGTCTCCCTGTGCGTCAGGGAGAAGAAGGAAGATGTTTTCGTTAAAAGGGTTGTCCGAGTTATAGCTATACATGTTACTTTCTTATAACAGTATTAAAAAACATTTGTAATTTACTTACATAATTTATTCTGCATTGTTTGTGAACTGCCGATTGTGGATCACATGACCCCTGACGTCATCCACCAGGCTCCGGTGGTGACGTCTCGTGTACAGGCTTCTCCCTGCCTTAGGGAGTGGCCCGGCTCTGTACACAAAACGTTGGGTGGCCTGAACCTATACTTATGCTCAGGCATGGGATTCTCTCCGGTTCTACAGATCCGGTTGCATTGTGGAAGCGCTAATCTCCCTACAGTCATCTGTATCAGGATGGCGATGCAGATGAACACTGCAGCAGGGCAAGGGAGAGGCGTCTCCCTTCCCTGTTCCTCTGATAGGCTGCTGGCCTTATGCCAGCAGCCTATCGGAGGCCGGTGCAGGCGGCGGGATGACTTAATCGCGCCGCCTGAGCCGTACAGCGGGACACAGGCCGGAAGAGGCCTGCATCGCATCGCTGACAGGGTGGAGGTAAGTGTTTTTTTTGTTTGTTTTTTTCCTTTTCTGTGGTGAAACTGGGGGCATTGTTTGCACATATGCAACATTATGGGAGTATCTACTGGCTGCATGGCTAACACATGGGGGACACTATGAGGGCATCTACTGGGGACATTGCTGTCACATGGGGACACTATGGGGGCATCTACTGGCACATCATTGGGGACACTATGGGGGGGCATCTACTGGGGACATTGCTGGCACATGTGGACACTATTGGGGCATTGCTGGCACATGGGGGGCATCTACTGGGGGCATTGCTGGCACATGGGGACACTGAGGGCATCTACTGGGGACTTTGCTGGCACATGGGGACACTTTGGGGGCATCTACTGGCACATTATTGGGGACACTATGGGGGCATCTACTGGGGACATTGCTGGCACATGTGGACACTGGGGGCATCTACTGGGGACATTGCTGGCACATGTAGACACTATGGGGGCATCTACTGGGGGCATTGCTGGCACATGGGGGGCATCTACTGGGGATATTGCTGGCACATGTGGACACTATGGGGCATCTACTGGGGACATTGCTGGCACATGGGGGGCATTGCTGGCACATGGGGGGCATCTACTGGCACATTGGGTACACTATGGGGGGCATCTACTGGGGGCATTGCTGGCACATGTGGACACTATGGGGGCATTGCTGGCACATGGGGGGCATCTACTGGGGGCATTGCTGGCACATGGGGGGCATCTACTGGGGGCATTGCTGGCACATGGGGGCATCTACTGGCACATCATTGGGGACACTATGGGGGGAATCTACTGGGGACGTTGCGGGCACATGTGGACACTGGAGGCATTGCTAGCACATAGGGAACACTATGGAGGCATCTACTGGGGCATTGCTGGCACATGGGGGGCATCTACTGGGGACATTGCTGGCACATGGGGGCATCTACTGGGGGCATTGCTAGCACATAGGGAACACTATGGGGGCATCTTATACTGGCACATTATGCGGACACTATGGTGTTGGAGGGGAGGAAGAACACTGGGGGCATATTATATAGGCACTAAGAAGGGGCATTTATACTAGCACATTCTGGGGGACACTATGGGGGAATATTTTACTGGCACATTATGAGGGCACTATGTGAGCATTTACCAGGCGCATTATATAGAGATGTTTTATACTTGCACACATTATGGGGGCACTATGGGGACATTAGCTCAACTGGAGGTACTGAGGGAATTTTTAGTACTGGCACACAGAACGGGAGCATTTTTTAACTAGTGCACATTATTATTATTGAAGGTGGCAGGCGAGTTGTTAAGAAGGTATGAGGATGATGGAAAAGTAGGAACCTAAGATGTCTTTTGTCAAACTGCAGAGACAAGAGATGGGTGAAAAATAATCATGGCGGTCTGCTCTCAAAGGAGAAGATAAAGAAAGAGAAGGTCTGTATCAGAGGAGAAGCCACTTGATATAAGAGGTATGTGGTGCTGTATTCTGGATAGCACAGAATATAATATGTATGCAAATATGTCTTTAGTGCTAGCTACAAATGTGTATAAAATGTATATGGTGTAGGTAAATCTACTGTAAGTGTAGCCTAGGGGTCATTTATATACTGTATGGTGTACAGTCCTGGCCAAAAGTTTTGAGAATGACACAAATATTAGTTTTCACAAAGTTTGCTGCTAAACTGCTTTTAGATCATTGTTTCAGTTGTTTCTGTGATGTAGTGAAATATAATTACACGCACTTCATACGTTTCAAAGGCTTTTATCGACAATTACATGACATTTATGCAAAGAGTCAGTATTTGCAGTGTTGGCCCTTCTTTTTCAGGATCTCTGCAATTCGACTGGGCATGCTCTCAATCAACTTCTGGGCCAATTCCAATTTCATAATCACTTCTTGGAGTTTGTCAAAATTAGTGGGTTTTTGTTTGTTCACCCGCCTCTTGAGGATTGACCACAAGTTCTCAATGGGATTAAGATCTGGGGAGTTTCCAGGCCATGGACCCAAAATGTCAACGTTTTGGTCCCCAAGCCACTTAGTTATCACTTTTGCCTTATGGCACGGTGCTCCATCGTGCTGGAAAATGCATTGTTCTTCACCAAACTGTTGTTGGATTGTTGGAAGAAGTTGCTGTTGGAGGGTGTTTTGGTACCATTCTTTATTCATGGCTGTGTTTTTGGGCAAAATTGTGAGTGAGCCCACTCCCTTGGATGAGAAGCAACCCCACACATGAATGGTCTCAGGATGCTTTACTGTTGGCATGACACAGGACTGATGGTAGCGCTCAACTTTTCTTCTCCGGTCAAGCCTTTTTCCTGATGCCCCAAACAATCGGAAAGAGGCTTCATCGGAGAATATGACTTTACCCCAGTCCTCAGCAGTCCATTCACCATATTTTCTGCAGAAGATCAATCTGTCCCTGATGTTTTTTTTGGAGAGAAGTGGCTTCTTTGCTGCCCTTCTTGACACCAGGCCATCTTCCAAAAGTCTTCACCTCGCTGTGCGTGCAGATGCGCTCACACCTGCCTGCTGCCATTCCTGAGCAAGCTCTCCACTGGTGGCACTCCGATCCCGCAGCTGAATCCTCTTTAGGAGACGATCCTAGCGCTTGCTAGACTTTCTTGGACGCCCTGAAGCCTTCTTAACAAGAATTTAACCTCTTTCCTTGAAGTTCTTGATGATCCTAAAAATTGTAGATTGAGGTGCAATCTTAGTAGCCACAATATCCTTGCCTGTGAAGCCATTTTTATGCAACGCAATGATGGCTGCACGCGTTTCTTTGCAGGTCACCATGGTTAACAATGGAAGAACAATGACTTCAAGCATCACCCTCCTTTTTAACAGGTCAAGTCTGCTATTTTAACTCAATCAGCCTGATATAATGATCTCCAGCCTTGTGCTCATCAACATTCTCACCTGAGTTAACATGACGATTACTGAATTTATCTCAGCAGGTCCTTTAAAGGGGTTCTGCACTTTCATTTAACTTATGATCTATCCTCTGGATAGATCATCAGCTTCTGATCGGCGGGGGTCCGACACCCGGGACCCCCGCCGATCAGCTGTTTGAGAAGGCAGCGGCGCTCCAGCAGCGCCGCGGCCTTCTCACTGTTTACCGCCGGGCCGCCCGCCCGCCCGCCCACTGACGTCACGACTTGTATCAACTAGAGTGGGCGCGGCTAAGCTCTGTTCACTTGAATGGAGCTTAGCCGCGCCCACTCTAGTTGATACAAGTCGTGACGTCAGTGGGCGGGCGGCCCGGCGGTAAACAGTGAGAAGGCCACGGCGCTGCTGGAGCGCCGCTGCCTTCTCAAACAGCTGATCTGCGGGGGTCCCGGGTGTCGGACCCCCGCCGATCAGAAGCTGATGATCTATCCAGAGGATAGATCAGAAGCTGATGATCTATCCAGAGGATAGATCATCAGTTAAATGAAAGCGCAGAACCCCTTTAATGACAGCAATGAAATGCAGTGGAAAGGTGTTTTTGGAATGAAGTTAATTTTCATGGCAAAGAAGGACTATGCAATTCATCTGATTACTCTTCATAACATTCTGGAGTATATGCAAATTGCTATTATAAAAACTTAAGCAGCAACTTTTCCAATTTTCTATATTTATGTAATTCTCAAAACGTTTGGCCACGACTGCATATGTGATTATGTGAGTGTAGTGTCTATATAGTCTGTTTATGTATGCATACCTCCCAACCATCCCCAGATCTGGCATAACTATGTACTGTGTGTGGGGCACAATGGAGACTAAGCAGGATTAGGAGGATTTAGAGGTGTGGGCAAGCGCTGGCCAAAAACCTTCAACATTGATAGTTTAGCTCCTTAGGCTTTTTAAAAGTTTTGTGGTATGTGTGTGTAGTGTATACATGGGGTATTTATGTGTATTGCATATATATGGTGTGTGTATATGTAAACATATGTCGTGATGCCGCGTATTTGCCATTGAGTAGGGAACCTGTTCTTAAAAATTTGAATCCCACCCCCGCTTATGCTGCCTCACACCACCATGCTGAAGCCATGCTCAGTGACCCCGAAAAAAATAAAAATAAACATCTCCCACAAATAAAATGGCAGAATTGTGTTTTTCTGTTTTCCACCCCACGAAAACCTTTTTTAAAGTGTTTCAGTACACTGGCCCAGATTTATTTATTAATAGCTTAGATACATATAGCTTAGATACATATAGCTGTGTATCTGCAATGTGACAGGAAGATCTTCTGCGTATGTGAGCTAGGAGATGATCATGTGACAGTTTTTTTTTTTTTTGTATGCAAAGTGCAGAGCAGATGATTCACACCCACAAATAATCATGAGGGAGAGCTAGTCATTGTTGTTACATGCCCCCACATCTCTGCTGCAGCATGTAAACAAAGCAATAATAACAGAACCATGCAAAGATGTAAGTATGGGTTTTTCTCTAAAGAAATCAAGCTTAACTAATGTATATGTATGTCCTGATGAGTTTTATACGTTTTTTTTTTTTTTTGGTGTAGGTGTCATGAAGTTACGGCACTTATTTGTTCCACGTGCTCGCCAGCGGTCTCGTACAAACTCTGAGCAGGGGAATAACAGAAGGGCTGGCTCTGGTTGATCCGGGGTAGAATCCTCCTCCTTGCCCCGGTGGGCTAAACTGGTAGTGAGCGTCCGGCGCACCAAGTGCTCGGAGACATCGCCACTTCCATCGCAACCAGGAAATCACACAGGAGGCGGCGGGAGCGTGTGGTGGTTCCGGATACAGTTGAAAGCGGGGAGCCACGAGTCAGAAGCTGATCTGAGGTCTGACAATCAGGATGTCTGCTCCTTAACCGCGTTCACCTAGAGAGCTTGATGCTCCTTCTCTGCCTCCTGTAAGTTCCATAAGGGGATGTCTTTCTTCCCATATGCACTTAAACGTTTTGGCAGGGGGACATAGGGTGTTCACCATGATTAGGCCTGACAGATTTATAATATTAACTTCCCTCTCGGTCCTATTGCGCCCAAGTGGTAACATTGCACCTGGCAGCATTTACTTATATTTATATATACATACTTTCCTCCTGACTGGTCTGTTCTCGCCTCATAGGTAACTAAAGAGGCTCAGAAGAAACCTAAAAAAACAACTAAATGTATTTCTTGTTTCAAGAAACTGTTGGATATGTACCCTAAAAAAATCTGCAAAGATTGCATTACAAACATTGTTCGTGAGGAGCGTTCCTCACTATTGGATGAGTTCAGATTCATGATACAGGAGGAAATAAAATCTTTTTTGTCCCATATGTCTGAAGCTAACCCAGGACCGTTACCAACAAAACGGCAAAAATTGATAGAGGCTTCCTCCTCTGATTCTGAGTGTTTGCGGGTTGATGCTTCTTCCTCCAGATAGTGGGATGAGGAAGACCCCCTATCAGATGGAGAAATTTTGGAAGGAAGTACAAAATTCTATTTTTCGAGGAAGAAGATGTCTAACCTTTTGAAAGCCGTAAGGGCTACCATGGGAGTGGAGGAGGTTCAGAAACCGCACTCCATCCAGAAAAAAATATTTGGTGGCTTAAGAGTTAAAAGAGCCAGAGTGTTTCCCATCAACGAAAATATCCAGGACATGATCCTCAAGGAATGGTCAGACCCCGAGAAATGGCTGGGGGTATCTAGGGATTTCAAGAACCATCTGTTATTTGATCCTGCAGAGTCAAAGATTTTTGATGAAATCCCTAAAATAGATGTTCAGGTAGCCAAGGTGAACAAGAAAACTTCCCTTCCATTTGAGGATACGTCTCTCTTGGGAAGTGGCCATGTTTATTTCTAAAAATCCAATATTGCGGCTACCTCGGTCACAAGATCTATGTATCTGTGGCTAAATAAATTGGAATCCCATCTAAGGAACAAGACCTCTAGGGACGAAGCAATATACTCCATCCCTTTGCTTAAATCTGCGACGGCCTTCTTGGCGGATGCTTCTGCTGAGTCGATCAGGTTTTCAGCCAAAGACGCAGGACTGTCCAATGCGGACCGTCGGGCGCTTTGAATGAAGTCTTGGTCAGGGGATAAAACTTTAAAAATGAAGTTATGTTCTATCCCTTTTTCAGGAGAATATGTATTTGACCCAGTTTTAGACAAAATTCTGGAAAAAGCGTCAGGCAAGAAAACGGGTTTTCCTGAGGATAGACCATATAAGAGAAAATATTCCTTTTGTTCCTTTTGCAGGTCAGGACAAATCCTATAGAGGTAAAAGGAAGTTAGGACGCTGGAGCTGCCATAAAGTGGGTAGAGGAAAAAAGTTTCTTCTTAATCCCCAAAACAAGCAATGACACCAGAGTAGGAGGGAGACTAAAGTATTTTCAGACATCCTGGGAAAAGATAACTGTGAATCCCTGGGCCCGGGAATTAGTCCGTTTGGGCTACAAAATTTAATTTGCATCAGTCCCCCCCAAAAAGATTCCTGGTGACAAACCTTGGATCTGTAAAAGCCCAGAAGAACATCTGGCAGGGAGTTCAAGATCTAAGGAAACTTCGGGTAGTAGTGCAGGTCCTGCTCTGAGATTAGGGTCAGTCATTCTATTCCAGTCTCTTTCTAGTAAAAAAAACAAAGAAGGGTCCTACCGTACAATAATCAACTTGAAATTCCTCAACAGATACATTTCTTACAGGAAATTCAGAATGGAATCCCTGAGGTCTATAATCCCCTTGATAAAACAGAATGCCTTAATATGCACAGTGGACTTAATAGATGCGTACTACTACATCCCAATTCATCACAACTACCAAACATTTCTAAGATATGCCATAAAAGATCAGAGAGGCAACATTCACCATTTTCAATTCACAGCTCTTCCGTTTAGGATCTCCTCGGCCCCAAGAGTGTTCACCAAATTGGTTGTAGAAATGGTAGCGTATGGCCTCATGCACACGGACGTTTTTTTTCACGGTCCGCAAAACGGGGTTCCGTTGGTCCGTGATCCGTGACCGTTTTTCCGTCCGTGGGTCATCCTTGATTTTTGGAGGATCCACGGACATGAAAAAAATGTCATTTTGGTGTCCGCCTGGCCGTGCGGAGCCAAACGGATCCGTCCTGAATTACAATGCAAGTCAATGGGGACGGATCCGTTTGATGTTGACACAATATGGTGCCATTTCAAACGGATCCGTCCCCATTGACTTTCAATGTAAAGTCTGGAGTTCTGTTATACCATCGGATTGGAGTTTTCTCCAATCCGATGGTATATTTTAACTTGTAGCGTCCCCATCACCATGGGAACGCCTCTATGTTAGAATATACTGTCGGATATGAGCTACATCGTGAAACTCATTTCCGACAGTATATTCTAACACAGAGGCGTTCCCATGGTGATGGAGACGCTTCAGGTTAGAATATACAAAAAAACTGTGTACATGACTGTCCCCTGCTGCCTGGCAGGTGCTGCCAGGCAGCAGGGGGCAGACCCCCCCCCCTGTTTTTAACTCATTGGTGGCCAGTGGGCCCCCCCTCCCCTGTTGTTAACTCGTTGGTGGCCAGTGTGCGCACCCCCCTCCCTCCCTCCCTCTATTGTAATAATAGCATTGGGGCCAGTGTGCGCGCCCCCCCAACCCCCCCCCCCTCCCTCCCTCTATTGTAATAATAGCATTGGGGCCAGTGTGCGCGCCCCCCCAACCCCCCCCCCCCTCCCTCCCTCTATTGTAATAATAGCATTGGGGCCAGTGTGCCCCCCCCCCCCCCCCCCCCCGATCATCGGTGGCAGCGGAGTAGAAGATTCATACTTACCTGGCTGCTGGCTGCTGCGATCTCTGTGTCCGGCCGGGAGCTCCTCCTACTGGTAAGTGACAGGTCTGTGCGGCGCATTGCTGTCACTTACCAGTAGGAGGAGCTCCCGGCCGGACGCAGACATCGCAGCAGCCAGCAGCCAGGTAAGTATGAAAATCTTCTACTCCGCTGCCACCGATGATGATTACAATAGAGGGAGGGAGGGGGTTGGGGGGGTGCGCACACTGGCCCCAATGTGTTAAAACAATAGAGGGAGGGAGGGGGGGTTGGGGGGGCGCGCGCACACTGGCCCCAATGTATTAAAACAATAGAGGGAGGGAGGGGGCGCGCGCACACTGGCCCCAATGTATTAAAACAATAGAGGGAGGGAGGGAGGGGGGTGCGCACACTGGCCACCAACGAGTTAACAACAGGGGAGGGGGGGCGCCGCACAATGATATTCAAACTGGGGAGGGGGGGTCTGCCCCCTGCTGCCTGGCAGCCCTGATCTCTTACAGGGGGATATGATGGGGTTAATTGTACTATCATATCCCCCTGTAAGAGATCGGGTGCTGCCAGGCAGCAGGGGGCAGTCTTGTACACAGTTTGTAGTGTATTCTAACTAGAAGCGTCCCATCACCATGGGAACGCCTCTGTGTTAGAATATACTGTCGGATCTGAGTTTTCACGAAGTGAAAACTCAGCTCTGAAAAAGCTTTTATGCAGACGGATCTTCGGATCCGTCTGTATGAAAGTAACCTACGGCCACGGATCACGGACACGGATGCCAATCTTGTGTGCATCCGTGTTCTTTCACGGACCCATTGACTTGAATGGGCCCGTGAACCGTTGGCCGTGAAAAAAATAGGACAGGTCATATTTTTTTCACGGCCAGGAAACACGGCTCACGGATGCGGCTGCCAAACGGTGCATTTTCCGATTTTTCCACGGACCCATTGAAAGTCAATGGGTCCGTGAAAAAAAACGGAAAACGGCACAACGGCCACGGATGCACACAACGGTCGTGTGCATGAGGCCTATCTAAGGCTACTTTCACACTAGCGTTCGGGCGGATCCGTTCTGAACGGATCCGCCCATAATAATGCAGACGGAGGCTCCGTTCAGAACGGATCCGTCTGCATTATATTAGCTAAAAAAAGCTAAGTGTGAAAATAGCCTGGGACGGATCCGTCCAGACTTTCAATGTAAAGTCAATGGGGGACGGATCCGCTTGAAGATTGAGCCACATTGTGGCATCTTCAAACGGATCCGTCCCCATTGACTTACATTGTAAGTCTGGACGGATCCGCACGCCTCCGCACGGCCAGGCGGACACCCGAACGCTGCAAGCAGCGTTCAGCTGTCCGCCTGTCCGTGCGGAGGCGAGCGGAGCGGAGGCTGAACGCCGCCAGACTGATGCAGTCTGAGCGGATCCGCCTCCATTCAGACTGCATCAGGGCTGGACGGCTGCGTTCGGGTCCGCTCGTGAGCTCCTTCAAACGGAGCTCACGAACGGAAACCCGAACGCTAGTGTGAAAGCAGCCTAAGACAAATAGACCTAGTCTTAGTGCCATATCTGGATGACTTTTTACTGGTCGGCGATACAGAAAACCGGTTATCAACCGATCTAAATATTTTTTTATCCACACTGAAAGAGCTGGGCTGGGTTATAAATCCCGGAAAATCTTTTCTACAGCCATCAACCAAGGTTCGGTTCCTGGGAGTTATCCTGGACTCACGAATACAGGCCACTTTCCTTCCCCAGGACAAGATCCAGTCCTTAAAAGTAAAGGTCAGAGCCTTTCAAGAAAGGAAAAACTGTTTCATAAGAGAGGGGATTAGTGGGGGCGTGGCCTGCGCGTTGATGGCGGCGGCTGCTTGAGACTGTAGCTCCGCTTCCCGCATATCCTTAGCGGCTCAAATATTACTTTTAAGGGGCCCTGGAGAGCACTGAGCTTGTGTACCTGGTTCCCACAATGGGCAAGATCAGAAAGAGACAGGCGCCGAAGAAAATGACAGAGTTCTTCCCCAGAACGCCACCGTCATGCGCCGGAGCTGAGGGATCTCCTGCTTCCTCTCCCCGGACTCACCGCGACTCCTGCTCCCTCCCCTGCTGCATGTGGAGGCCCATCGCTTCTCCTTTCTGCTGAGGCTGGAACTCCCCCGATAACAGAGGGGACGCTGCACACACTGCTGGACTCCCTAAGATCCTCGCTGAAGGCGGACATCTCCGGCATGATTAAGGATTTACAGCGCGACATTCAGGGAGTAGGAGACAGAGTCACCCACGTGGAGAGCAAAATGGCCGAATATGCTGCGTCACACAATTCTCTGATTGATGCGCATGAAGCGCTAGGGGAGGATGTAGCGGCCATAAAAGAAAAGATCCAGGATATGGAAGATCGCCATAGGCGTAATAATGTGCGCATAAGGGGAATTCCGGAGACGGTAGGCCCAGCAGAGCTGGAGTTTTATTTGCAAACGCTGCTTAAAGAAGCCGTTCCTGAGTTATCTGAACGGGACCTACTGATTGATAGGATACATCGCATCCCTAAGCCAAAGGGACTGGATCCTTCTCTCGCGCGTGACGTTATAGCGCGAATTCACTTCTATCACGCCAAAGATCTCTTTCTTCGAACCCTGCGACAGAACCCGACACCAACTGAATCCTTTAAGGACATCAAAGTATTCGCAGACCTGTCCGCAGCCACATTAGTGAAGAGGAAGGAATTTGCGCAACTTACACGTATCCTTCGTGACAAGAATGTCCGTTACCGCTGGGGTTTCCCTGTAAAGCTACTGATCTCGGTGAAGGGGCAGATGACCGCCTGCAACACCCCGCAGGATGCCTCTGTCCTTCTACACAGGATGGGCCTGCTTTCAATCGGAGATAACACCAATTCTGCAGAAGAGCGGGGAAACAAGTCGGCGAGAATTGCTCCAGAATGGGAACAAACATGACTTCCAGGACTCCCTCACCTATTTTATTCTTCTGGATGTGCGGGTCGGGAGATACGTAAGAACTTATCTCTTTCTTCCCCCCACTAGGTCTGCTCGTCTGGTGCTAGGGTGGTGGTCACCCTCTAAGCAGACCCCCTTTTTAGACTCTAGAATCCTGCTCATTGCAGTTTAAGGATGTCTAATCACCTTTTCCTTTTCGTTAGTGTTTTTACTAATGTTATGTCGTTTTTTGTTGTCCTAATTTGCTCGCGCTCTGTTATGTGGTCCACGTATTTTGATCTCTACCTTAGCCTCATAATGCCCTTTGTGCTCACACCTAGTACGTTATGCATCTTCTTATGGCGGGACTGAAATTTGATTCTAATAATGTCCGTGGTCTGAATTCCCCATTTCGCCGCTCTCAGATGTGGCGGGATCTGCTCCGCAACAAATGCGATGTGGCTTTCATTCAGGAGACGCATTTGGTGGGAAGCAGATCAGCACAGATGTACTCATCGACTGTATCCGCATATTTTCCACTCCCCTGCTGCCCAGAGACGTAAGGCTGGCACCCTCATATGTATAAGGGGCTCTGTAGCTTTCACATTACACCAATGCATCACAGACAAGGAAGGCAGATATGTTATCCTGATCTGTTCACTTGAAGGTAAATTGTGCACGATAGTCTCGGTTTATGCACCAAATGTTAGACAGATCTCCTTTTTCAACAGATTGCATAAGAAAATCTTAAAGGTGGCGAAAGGCGCTATCATAATGGGGGGGGGGGGGGATTTTAACGTTCCAATTGATGTGGGGATGGACTGTCTCACCCATGCTGAGCCCCGCCGGAAGGGCCTAAAAGAAGCCCTTAAAAGCACTTCCTTGCATGACATCTGGCGGTACCAGCATGGGGGAGAGAGAGATTACACGCATATTTCATCCGCACATCACACACAATCCCGGATTGATTATTTCCTGGTTTCTAGGGATATTTTGCAGGGAGTACTTAAAACGGATATTCTGCTAACCACTTGGTCGGATCATGCCCCTATAATGATGGAACTTAATATGGGCGTACCCTCCCAAACACCCCCTACCTGGAGGTTAAACCAGTACTTGCTCAAAAGCTCCATGAGACTGGAAGAATTCCGCACTAGTTTGAAGGAGTTCTTTCTTCTGAATAACACCCCTGATATTTCATCATCTACTCTGTGGCTGGCTCACAAGGCCTATATGAGAGGTATATTTTTACAGGCTGCCTCTCGTTTGAAAAAAGCTAGAGATAGACAGCTTAATGAGGCGTTATCAGAGCTGGAGTCAGCACACCAACGATATAGGGTTAATCCCTCTTCAACTCTCCTTTTGGAATTGCAGAATGCCCGTTCTAAGCTAAGGTTGCATCTTTTATATGAGCATGAGAGAGTAATTAGAAGATTTAAGATGTCTCACTATCACATGGGGGATAGGGCAGGCTCTTTATTAGCAAACAGACTTAAGAAAAGAGCGATTAATTCTAGAATAGAGAAAATGCATTATAATGGATCTATTTTCACTCACCCGCAAGAAATTACTAACGCCATTGCCTCATACTATGCAAAACTTTATAATCTTAAGGATGATGTCGCAACCCCTCAACCAACAGAAGCGTCCATTGCAGAGTTTCTAGAGCACCTGAAGCTTCCCCAGCTGTCGGATGCCCAACTAGCCACTCTTAACCTGCCAATTGTGGAAGCAGAAGTGCGGGCAGCTCTAAAAACTACCCCTACGGGGAAAGCGCCAGGGCCGGACGGCTTTATTGTGGCATATTACAAAGAGTTCCAGCCCCAGCTCCTCCCCAATTTGTGCTCGATATATAATACTTTTTTCCGAACAGGGTTTATTCCATCAGAGATGCTTTCAGCCACGGTAGTAACTATCCCGAAGCCGGGCAAGACCCCAGACGCGCCTGCCAACTTTCGTCCCATATCCCTGCTTAACGCGGATCTAAAATTGTACGCAAAAATATTGGCCACTAGGATTAACCAGTTTTTGCCAGAGCTAGTGGACCCAGATCAGGTTGGGTTTGTGCCTGGAAGGCAGTGCAGAGACGGCACGAGACGTATGCTTGACCTTATCCAGATTGCAGGGAAGTCCAGGTCCCCCACAATGTTTGTTTCCCTAGATGCCGAAAAAGCATTTGACAGGGTGCATTGGGGGTACCTGGACCGGGTGCTTCAGACCTTTGGTTTTCATGGTCATATTAGGAATGGGGTAATGGGGCTATATACGACCCCCTCGGCCTCTGTTCTAGCTTCAGGATATATGTCTAGACCCTTTAAGATTACCAATGGGACCAGACAGGGGTGTCCATTGTCACCGCTGATTTTTGCGCTGGCAATGGAACCTCTGGCTGCTAAGATTCGGACGTGCCACAGTATACAAGGAATTAAAGCGGGAGATGTCTCCCACGTGATTGGATTATATGCCGATGACGTTATACTAACATTATCGAACCCTGAAAGCTCTTTAATAGCTTTGCATCAAATACTGCAGCAATTTTCTGATAGTTCTTACTATAAACTAAATGAGAGCAAAACCAGGGTCTTAGATTTCCATTTACCTGCAATCACAATGGATAGGTTTAAGCAAATTTACCCCTTTCAATGGTCAGACAGGTCCATTCCATATCTAGGGATCGAGTTGGCATGAAGCTCGTCGGAGACAGTTTCCATTAATTTTAATCTCCTAAGAAAGGACTTACTAGGTGATTATTCCCGCATGGCGCAGGTCCAGTTATCTTGGGTCGCGAGAATTAATGCTGCAAAAATGCTATCCCTACCAAAAGTACTTTATTGGTTCAGGTGTCTCCCACTGCAGATTCCTAAAAAACTGATAACCATGCTCTAAAAAGACCTTTTGGCGTTTATTTGGCAGAATAAGCACCCTAGAATCCCGAAGGCCTCTTTGTACCCTTCGGTTAGAGCTGGGGGACTTGGGGTACCAGACCTGTATAAATACTACTTGGCCTCCTTGGCAGAGCAGGCGCTGGAGTGGTGGTCTCCATCCGCTCCTCATAAGTGGCTTGAGATTGAAAGGGCGTTTGTTAAAAAGCACTCACTCCCAGCCATTCTAGCAGCTCATGAACTAGGGAGACTCTACTATGAGGCTCCTCTCCCTGCAATGCAAGCGTCTCTTTTCATATGGTCGTACTTTAGAAATGTAAAGCAGTGGTTTACGGTGCCAAAAGATAGCATTCCTCTCATAGCACTTGAATACCATATCTCTGATATGAACCTAAAATCGTGGGTGGATAAGGGATTGGATAAACTAGGAGACCTTTACACAACCTCTGGCTTAAAAGATTTCCAGTCAATACATGACGCCTACTCCATCCCTAATGCCCTTTTCTACCAGTTCCTACAGATGCATCACCTGTTAAATACCTGCACATTAACTCAACCTCTCCTGTAAGAGTCCCTTGCAGCCCTATGTCACATCTCCTTTTCAATTTAGAGTGACCATATCTGGTATATACTCCAATCTAGTATCAGACCAAGTTAGTGGGAAACAACCTTTTATGTTAAGGTGGGAACAAGAGTTGGGCGCCGTGTTTTCCATGGGCCAGTGGAGGGAAGCAATGTCATGGTCCTTCAAGTGTACTAAATGTTTAAATCATATAGAGCAGGCTAGGAAAATACAACTCAGATGGTATTTAACCCCAAATAGATTAGCCCATTGTTCGCCTGGATACTCCCCGTTATGTTGGAGGAAATGTGGGTTGGTTGGTACTCCCTTACATATGTGGTGGGAATGTTCTTACACCCGTAAATTTTGGCTCGCAATGGAAGCTTTAATTCGGCAGGTCACGGATTCAACACTAAATTTGACCCCTGCTTTAGCCATTCTGGGAATAGGCTTAGAAAATATTCCTTTCAAGATACGTTGGGTAACGGCCCATATGATAAGTGCAGCGCGGAATATAATAGCGCGGAGGTGGAAGTTACCTTGTACTCCGACAACATTGGAAGTGGCTGAGTCCGTTAACCACCACATGCATTGCGAACTGATGTTCGCTTCCTCCTCTTCCGTACGCATACGATGTCTTAATAACTGGATGCCTTGGTTATCAAGTCCCTATGCTAAGCCTTTGCCGGAATGTCTCTGGTGATTTGGGTAAACTTGGAGGGTTTGGGGTAGGTACTAGGGTGGTTTGGGGTAGGTACTAGGGTGGTGTGGGGTGGGTGGGTTTGGGTCAATGGTGGGGATTTATACAGAATGTTACAACATTTACCTTAGTATGGGCAATATGTACGTGAGCTCTGACGGGACCTTTTTGTGTTATGTTATATACTTTGTGTTTGTTTCCTTATTTTCTTTCTGGAAAATGTATTATGATATACTTCACTTTGTGATACTGTGCCGTGCCGGGCGTACATTTTCTGTTTTTCTTTGCAAAATATTCAATAAAAATTATTGAACAGTAAGAGAGGGGATTAGTTTATTGGGCCGTTTAACGGCATGCATTTTCTTCGATAGCATGGAGTCAATTACATTTGCGTACAATACAATCTTGGATCTTGGGACAGACCACAAAAGTCTCTAGACCTCAAAGTTCTCATTCCAGGTTCAGTAAAGGCATCCCTGTGCTGGTGGAAAATTCTGAGAAACCTCTCGGGGGAAGTAGTCTGGAAAAAATCTCCTTATATCCAGATCAAAACAGACGCAAGCCTGTTGGTTTGGGGTGCGAAAATTGGAGAATACTATTACCAGAGTTCTTGGCCCCCGTCGATAAGCAGCCAATCCTCAAGCTTCCGGGAACTGAGCGTTGTATGGGAATCCTTAAACACAGCAAAAGAGATCTTCTGGGATCACCATCTAAGGATCCTTTCGGACAATACAACGACAATTGCTTATCTCTCACACCAAGGGGGAACAAAATCAAAGAAGTTGCTAGCCCTATCAAACAAAATATAGAATGTAAAATCTATTTCTTGCAACCCATCTCAAAGGTTCTCTGAATCAAGAGGTGGATTACCTAAGCTGATGGAAAATAGACTTAACAGAATGGTCCTTGAGCACAGAGGTCTTCGAGATGATAGTCGACAGACAGGGATCTCCAGATATAGACCTGTTTGCTTCAAAGGACAACAGGAAGGTAGAGAGGTTTTGATCCCTAGATCCCAGTGGCAACCCTTGGGCTATAGACGCGTTCGCTTTGACATGAACTAAAATCTAAGCTATGCTTTTACACCTCTACTGCTAATCATGAGGGTGGTTCAGAAGATCCAAAAGGAGAATTCAACAGTCATTCTAATAGTCCCCTTTTGGCCAAAAAGGAGCCGATTCTCCTCCCTCAAGAGACTTTCTATCTCCGACCCTTGAACTCTTCTACTCAGGGGGGACCTTCTACATCAAGGACCCATCCTTCATCCTTACCCAGAATTTCTAAAATTGACAGCCTTGGGCGTGGCTAGCAGAGGATGTGAGCAAGCTGAGCAGAGCTCCCGCATCATCTTGATCGTTTATCCTGATTAGAACCCCCAATAAACCGACTTTAACCCACCAAAGTTGAAGCCCTGGTGCTGCTGAAGTCTGCTCACCCGAAGTTGGGACTTTTCTTGCCGAGCTGTGAGCTAAAATGGGCCTGAAGAAAGACTCTAAAGGTCCGAGCAGAGAGCTGCAAGATGGCGCCGGGCCTGACACGCCGTGGCGCAGTGACCGCGCGAAAGATATCCAGCGAGAAGCGAGGTGAGGTTCGCGCATACATCTGAACTCGCAGACTTACCTGAATCAAGCGGAAAGCGAGACAGATCATCGTTTCATCCCGACCATGATCGTGAGGGTGGGGAGAATAGGGAGCACGATATATCTCCCAGCGGATCTAACAGATATGAGGCACTGCGAATTTGTACAGAATCGGATGGCACTGACGCTATGGAGTCCGATATAGAAGAACCTACCCTCTAAGATGTGCTGAGAGCCATCACTCAGTGTGGTAAATCTCTAATGGCCCTGAGGATGCAGGTGGGCTCCATAAAGGAGGATGTGTCTATAGTGCGCCATGATCTAAAGCGCTTGGCAGACCGCACAACTGCCCTGGAGGGACGGATGGGGGAAATGGAAGATGTTGTGCCCCCCCCTCAAAAGAGCTTCTGCAGACCACACACAGGAAATAGCTCTTCTAATGGCCAAACAGGACGACCTCGAAAATCGTTCGCGGAGAAATAACGTTCGCATAGTGGGAGTGCCGGAGAAGGTTGAAGGGTCTAACCCGTCAGAATATTTTGAGACGTGGGCGAGAGAAACCTTTGGAAAAGAGACTTTGACCCCACTCTTCGCAGTAGAAAGGGCCCACAGGGTTCCTACTAGACCGTTACCACCAGGTGCCCCACCAAGGCCGGTTCTTATGAAAATTCTGCATTATAAGGATAGAGACATTCTCCTGCGAAAGGCCCGCGAACAACCTGATTTAACCATTGGTGGTCAAAGGGTGTCGCTGTTTCCAGACTACTCCATGGAGGTCCAGAAGCGAAGATCGCGGTTCATGGATATAAAGAGGCGGCTGCGCAGCCTGAACGTCCCCTACTCCATGTTGTTTCCAGCGCGGCTGCGGATAGTCGCTTTGGGCAGAACCAATTTCTTTGAATATCCTAAAGAGGCCCTCCGATGGGTGGACAGTAAAAAAAAAAACGTTTGAGGAATGCTGACCCACAGGCGGATGATGGTTGAAGGACGGTTACAGTGGTTCGGTTTGCATGACTGAATTTATGTGCGTGTGTGATAATGTGTCTGTGGGATAAGGCAGTCATATACGTAGGGGTAATAGTCGTGTTATCTAAAGTTTATTGTTTTAACATGCTTTATACCAGTGTAAATTGTGTGCTCCACTTATATAACGGGTTCATCTGATATTAGGAGGATTATTGTAGAGATGATGTGGGGAGTGGGAAGCGAATGTATTGTGGATTCTGAGGAGCATTGTATAGCTTTAATAATTAGAATACGCCACGCCTTGCCACTAAAAGTCTAACCTGTAGTGAGGAGCTGGTGGTTCTGACACGGTTGAATTTCTCTGAACCTGCAGTCCCTTCGGGAGCAAGAGCAGGGACCTGTCAGACACACTGGTGACCTTGTTTTAGACTACCTAAAGGTAGGATTGATTGGGTGTTTCTTTTTCTCTCCTGTCTCGTTTTTTGTCGTTTTTGTTCTGTTTTTCTTTGTCCTAATGTTGGGGATTTGGGTTAACTTAGAAACCAGGTTCTGCAGGAATATACTATTATCCACAGTGGAACTGCAGCATAAACATGTTGCTGGGTTAGGTCAGACTAGGATCCGACTCACCTATAGATGGTCGTCTTGTTCTAATGGCTAGTAAGGTCACCTTTTTCAGCTGGAACGTTAGGGGAATTAAAGAAGCCAATAAAAGACAGGCAGTGTTGGATGGTATGGGGAAATATCAGCCCTTGATTTGCTGTCTCCAGGAGACTCATTTACTACCGAACCAAACTGGCATTCTTATGCCAAGATGGGCTGGCCATTGCTTCCATGCTACCTATTCTGCCTATGCAAGGGGAGTGAGCATCTTGATACACAGGTCTATTGCATTTTCCTGTTTCTCCCAGAAAATTGATAGAGAGGGCAGATATGTTTATTTGCATGGCTCCTTATACTCAGTTGAATGTGTAATTATTGGTGTCTATATTCCTCCACCATATTCCACACAGGTGATGAAACTGTTAATTGCTTTGATAGCGGAACGACCCAATGTGCCTACTTTAATGATGGGGGATTTTAATAACGTACCTAGCTTGTCACTGGATACATTTTGGGCTTCTCCACAGGTTGTCAGCAGCGATCTCACTCCCTTCGGCCGATTACTACAGGAAGCAGCCATTTTGGACTTCTGGAGGTTGAGGTACCCTGACACTAGGCAGTTTTCCTGCAGTGAAGAAATGGGCTATTACAAGATATTAGATACTTGCCAAGACAAATTTCTGATCATTCACCGATTGTGGAGACCTTCCAGCTGCTGCCGCCCGTGTCGCGCAGATCTACTCAATGGAAGTTCAACCCCTTTTGGCTGAATATCCTGGTTGATCTGTCAGATGTAAGGGATGCTCTGACTGAGTTTTTTTTAACAAAATCTCTCTTCTGTCAGTAGGATAGTAGTGTGGGATACAATGAAGGCCTACCTGCGGGGGATATTGGCTGCTAAAATTAATGGTCGGAAAAAGGAGAATAGTGCTCTAACCAGACAGCTGCTCCTGACGGTGGAGACAGCTGAGAATAATTATATAGCGGACTCTAGGCCAGAGCTTGAAAATCAGTGGAAAGAGGCGCAGCAGCAGTTAGACGAACGCTTGCTCTGAAATGCCCGTAATAGGCGTTTTTTCTTGAAGCAAACGTATTATGAAGAAGGTGCTGCGTGACATGGACGGTACGGTGCAGGTTACCACTGACAAAATATCCCAGGTATTGCTAGGGTTCTATAGGAATTAATATACTACTAAAACTGTAGCTATGGAAATTGACATCAAAACTTTCCTTTATCCCTTGCGACTGCCTACTCTAGATCAGGACCAAAGGACACTCCTAGATAGTCCCTTCACTCTGAGAGAACTGGAAGTGGCGCTAGGAGACATGGCTAACAATAAAGCTCCAGGGAGTGATGGCCTACCTGCTGAGATTTATAAACAATTTTCCCCAATTTTGTTGCCCCAGTTATTGGAAGTATTTAACGAGGCTCGACTCATTGCTGCAGCAGGCATGTCCAAACTGTGGCCCTCCAGCTGTTGCAAAACTACAACTCCCAGAATGCTCTAATAGCTGTAAGCTATCCAGGCATGCTGGGAGTTGTTGTTTTGGAACAGCTGGAGGGCCGCAGTTTGGACATGCCTGCTGCAGGCGGATGTTAAGTTATTGGCCAAAATATTGGCTAACCGTCTTAACTCAGTCATTGCCTCGCTCATAAATAAGGACCAGGCAGGTTTTATGCCAAACATGTTGACCGCAATAAATATCAGGAGACTCTACCTAAATGTTCAGGTGGGCCAGGTCCACGCCTTGAATGCGGCGGTCGCGTCGCTTGACGTGGCCAAAGCATTCGACAGCGTGAAATGGCAGTACTTGTTCCTGGTACTGGAAAAGATGGGGGTGGGATCGGTATTTATTGATTGAATAAAAATGTTGTACGCAGGCCCTACGGCTAGAATACAGGTGAATGGATGCCTTTCTGACCCATTAAACCTCCAGAGGGGTACCAGACAGGGATGTTCGTTGTCACCGCTATTGTTTGCGATGGCAATTGAACCCTTGGCGGAGGCTTTACGTTCATCAGCGGCGGTCAAGGGACTTACATATGGGTCGGTAACTGAAAAGGTGGCATTGTACGCAGATGATTTGCTCATGTTTTTAGTCGAATGGGAGACGTCCCTGCCAGCTGCTATGGAAATTATTAACGGATTTGGACATATGTCGGTCCTAATGCCGCTTGCTGATGGTACTGCGATAGATCCTGATTTGGCTGGGGGGCTACAGATAGTGTCGAGTTTTAAATACTTGGGGATACAGGTCTCCAGAAATGATAGGGACTTTATAGACTTGAATGTAAAGCCGTTACTGGATGAGTTCATGAAGAAAGTACAGCCAGGCATGGTCGAAATTACCTTTATCTATGGTTGGCAGAACAAACCTGCTTAAAATGATTC
Source organism: Bufo gargarizans (assembly GCF_014858855.1). Taxonomy (NCBI): domain Eukaryota; kingdom Metazoa; phylum Chordata; class Amphibia; order Anura; family Bufonidae; genus Bufo; species Bufo gargarizans. The sequence goes on from NC_058082.1 coordinate 502,261,294, forward strand.
TTATGCCCCAGCTCCTTTATGTGCTGCACAGCGCCCCCATGTGGATTCCATTAAGTATGTTCTATACTATCAACGCAATCTTTAGAGACTTAATCTGGAAGAAAGGGATTCCTCGGATTAAATTGAGTACCCTCAGTAGATCTAAGACTCCCTGACCCCTTGGTTTACTTTCTGGCAGCCCAAATGCAGCATATAAGGGGTTGGGGTGAGGAAGGACAGGTTAATAAGATAGGTACTATAGTAAAACACCTGCTTAACAGAGGGTGCCTCCTATCTGCGCTAGAGGACGGTGCTTTTAAAGAGGTAGGGAGGAAATATGGGGTATTGGATTTAATCCATAGGGTGTGGTGGAAAACCAGGAAAATGGCAGGTATTGATGGGTATACGAAGTTTACTCCAATTTGGCCGAACATTATGTATGCTGAACTTAATAAGGTTTCTAGTGTCAGGACATGGAGAAATTTGGTTTGGACAGGATGTGTCAGTTATTCGGAGATACATCCCTTAAGGATTTCTCTACACTACAGCAGGAGTTCAGTCTGCCCAAATCTCTCTTCTATGTCTACTTGCAAGTGAGACATGCCATACAAGTGCAGGAGCGACAGGAGAAATTGTTGCCTGCCCAGGAGCATCTGATTATAGACCTCACGGGCACTTGTGGCCGCTCGGGGGGAGTGATATCACTGCATTACCTTAGCCTGATGGAAGCCATGCATAAAAAGAATCCGTTACAACTGTTTGGAAAATGGGAAAAAGATATACCAGGATTGAAAGAGGAAAAATGAGAAAAGGTGCTAGCCGATTTTCCTGATATAGCGTTGAGTGAGGCTCATAGGGTTTCGCAATTGCTGCTGCTTCACAGGGTATATAGGACCCCAAAAATGTTATATAGAATAGGATTTCATGCTGATGACAAATGCCCAAGATGTAGTGCTACATCTGCTGACTTAATACACCTGATGTGGAACTGTCCGGGTTTACGCAGATACTGGAATGAGGTGGTAGACCTCATCGAGAAGGTTTATAAGGTTATGATTGAACGCTCTCCTTTATTATGCATATTGGGGAAATGTCGGGATCCAGAGAGGTCAAGTTGGCAATTCAACTCATTCTATATCAGGCTAGAAAGAGGATAGCGTCCCGTTGGATAGCTCAGGAACCACCGGAGTTAAGCGAATTAATAACAACGACACACACATTGGTGCAACTCGAGAGTTATGTCTATCAAAAGAGGGGAAATAACAAAAAGTTTAATAAAATATGGTATACATGGATTGAACATTTTCATCTTGTTATTTAGGTCAGAGGCCTAGGGATGGAGAGGGAAGTAAAAGACATAGGAAATAATAAAGAAAACTGGATTTAATGTTCCTTAAAAGGTAGTAAGTGTATGAGCTGGTGTGCTTGTGGTATGAATGTGAATTGGATCGTACTCTGCAATATGCTGTGGACTTTTTTCGGTGATGGACTGCACCTGGACTCTGGGGCTGGGGAAGGGGGGAGGGGAGGGTTTGAGATGGGTTTATGTATGTTGTTCCTTTTGTCCACATGTAAAAATGAAAAAACTTGCTCTCGGATCTTGAATAAAAAGATTTGATCCCAAAAAAAAAAATTTACAGCCTTGATCCTAAGGGCGAAATACTGAGACGCCAGGGCCTTTCGGATAATGTAATAGCCACTCTCAAGTCAAGTAGGAAAAAAGTGACCTCGGCGATCTATTTGAAAATCTGGAAAAAATTCTGTTCCTGGTCCGGGGAGTCAAACCCGAACCTTAAAAAGCTTGAAAATTCTGAAGATCTTAGATTTCCTATAGCAAGGGTAAGAACGAGGTCTCAGACCCTCTACCTTAAAAGTCCAGGTGTCGGCTTAGTTGTTTCTTTAAATCCGATTTAGCTAACCATAGATCAGAAGGTTTATGAGAGCAGCATCTAGAATGAGACCCACATTGAAGTCAAGAGTACCTACATGGAATCTCAACACAGTTCTAACCGGTCTAACATTGAGTCCGTTTGAACCTCTAGATGACTGCCCCATCAAATTTCTATCTCTCAAGACAGCCTTTCTTATAGCGATCACATCTGCAAGGAGGATGGGCGAAATTCAGGCCATTTCTATCAGGGAGCCCTATTTTAAGATTTTAGAAGATAGTATAGTTCTTATACTGGACCCGGGGTTTCTTCCAAAAGTCATATCAGATTTATATAGGGATCAAGAAATCATCCTCCCTTCCTTCTGCAACAATCCTAAAAACAGTAAGAAAGTGGCCTTTCACACACTCGATGTTAGACGGTTCTGAAGTACTTAGAAGCTACTAGTTCTCAGGAAAGAATAAAGGTCAGACAGTGTCCAGATCTTCTATTGCTAGGTGGATAAAGAACACAAACTCCTGTTATAATTCTCAGAGTTTTTCATGTCCTGATAACTTGAAAGCACATTCCACCAGGGCTATGTCCTCTTCCCAAGCAGGTGCCTCTTTAGATGAGATTTGCAGAGCAGCAACATGGTCCAGTTTGCATACTTTCTTTCATCAAGCACTATCGGTTAGATTTTTCCAATTATTCTGTGTTGTCTCTGGACGTAAGGTTCTCCAGGCAGTAGCCCCCCTTAACGTATAATTTTGTAGATCTCCTTGTTATGCCGTCATGGTGAGATCACTGAGCCAGTTACTTATCACATACAGACATTTTCCCCCTGTCCAAGCCTTCTTATTTTATATACTAACCTTTTATGTGGTACAGTGTCAAATGCTTTGGAGAAGTCCAGATATACGACATCCATTGATTCGCTTCAGTCAAGTCTAGAACTTCCCTCATCATAGAAACTGAATAAGGTTACTTTCACACTGGCGTTTTGGCTTTCCCCTCACCCATGACGGCACCCTATGCGACTCGGGACCTCCCATCTGGACAGGAAACCTGAGAAGATAAAATGAACACAACCCCAACAAGCACCAGTTCAGGTTTCCTGTCCTCCGGATGGGAGATCCTGAGAAGCAGGGCAGCGGGGATCCGCTGCAGAAGACATACCTCATAGTCAGCACCTGCCGCTGGGGTGGGTCTGTGGCCGATTGCCGTAAGAGACCTTTTACCTGGGAAGCGGTAGTTCTGTGGCTGTGCCGGAAGCCGCTCCCCGCAAGTCTGCCTCCTTCTGTGCTACTTTCCGGTCCTGCGGGGAGCCGCTGTGGCCGTGTTCAGGCGGCTCCCCTCTCTTGAGCCGGAGTGGCGGCCGCATGCATTAAGTGCTTGTGCGCATGAGCACGGTCGCACACAGGTTGGCGCATCTGATTACGTCAGCAGGGGGGCGGGGCCCTCTTCCGGACCGCGGAACCGGAAGTAGAAGCCGAGGCGCGTCTTTTAAAATATAAATGTGGCTGCAGGAGCAGGCAGCTAGCGGAGAGGCACACGGTGTTTGTGCTGAAGAGGTTCCCAGTTTGGGCAGTATGACGGAGCCCTCGGATGGACGCGCTGAACCCCTGGAACCCTTGAGGCCCGCAAGCCCGGTACCGGTCCTAAGGAGTGGGGAAGGAAAATTTCTTTGCTATGGGTGAGAACGTTCTTTTCCTTACTAATGGGATATTATTTGATTGTTGTAGCCCTCAAAGCCGCCTAAAAAATCTTCTAGCAAGACCAAACATAAGGAGTGTGCAGGATGTAAAACGGCCCTATCTGCTTCATATCTTAAACCACTATGTTCAGCATGCACAGATAAGCTTGTGGCGGAAGAGTCCCAGAGTTTAACCAGATCCATGAAATGTTTAATTAGGTCAGAAGTGAAGGCTTCGCTTAAAGCATTCAGTAAAGGCCATACCAAGTCCCCGGATAGATCTACGGAATATGAAAGTGTAGATATTGACTCTTCTGATAATGAAGATAAAGAATCAAGACCAGTGACTCTGATTCCTCTGATGATGAATATTCAGAAAGATCCTTTTTTCCCCCCATTACTGAAGGCTGTAAGATCCACTATGCAGCTGGAAGATATTAAACAAACTAGATCTGTTGCGGAACAAGCCTTCCAAGCTCTAGGCCCTAAAAAACATAGGGTTTTTACTATGCACGAAAACTTGCAAGCTCTAATCAAAAAAGAGTGGAAAAATCCTGACAGGAAGTTTTTTATTCCCACCTCAGTAAAGAGAAAAGATCCGTATGATGAAGAAGTATCCTGAATATGGGATAAGGCTCCTACGGTGGACGCCCTGGTCGCCAGAATAGCCAAAAAAGCAGCACTTCCCTTTGATCATCTAGGTTGTCTTTCCGATCCACTAGATAAGAAAGTCGATACTTATTTATGTAAGTGCCTGGGAGACATCAGCCACTTGTCTCAGACCAGCTATCGCAGCTACCTGGGTATCTAGCTACGTCTCTCCGTCTTTGTTGGACCAGTTAGAGATTCACCTTAAAGAAACCTAGGGAGAAAATCCTAGCATCCTTACCTACATTCTCTAAAGCTGCATATTTTTTAACTGATGCATCTACTGATGTTATCCGTTTTACTGCCAAATCCTCGGCCATGACTAATGCCGCTAAAAGAGCTATTTGGCTTAAATCATGGAAAGGAGATCAACGTTCTAAGGCCAGACTCTGCGCCCTTCCATGTGAAGGAAACAGACTTTTTTGATCTTGTCTGGATGAAATACTGGAGAAGGCCTCGGACAAGAAAAAAGGGTTTCCTACACCTCAGAGGAATCCCTTTTTTCGTAAACCCCAGCAGGGTTTTAAGAGACAGAGGGGCAAACCATATGACAAAAAAGGGAGAGACAGGTTTCAGAAAAAATCAGGTGAATTCCTCTTTAAGACTCAGGATAATAGACCGAAAGGAAAGCAACAATGACGCCAGACTCCAGGTTGGGGAAAGGTTATCTTGCTTTTCCCCGGCTTGGACAGGGATTACCCAGAACAAGTGGGTCCTGTGGGGGATAAGGAAGGGATTCCGGTTGGAGGTCCTCTCTTATCCTCAAGACTCTTTCACCTGTACTCCCCTTCCTAGAGACTTCCAAAAGTCCAAGGTGCTAGAATCGGAAGTCCGTTTACTATTAGACAAAGGAGTAGTCTGCCAAGTACCCAAGAGGGAGGAAGGCAAGGGGTTTTACTCCCCTCTATTTTTGGTCAAAAAACCCAACGGATCCTTTCGCATGATACTGAACTTAAAAAAGCTAAACAAGTTCTTAAAATACAAAAGGTTTCGTATGGAAACAATAAAAACGACCCTAGATCTGTTATTCAGGGACTGCTGGATGGCAAGCATAGATCTAGAGGATGCTTATCATATCCCAATTCGTGCTTCCTCCCAAAAAAATTTGAGAACAGCGGTCTACATGCATGGTCAGTTTCTACATCTACAATACAGGGCACTCCCCTTCGGTGTCTCACAGGCCCCGAGAATCTTTACAAAGGTGGTGGCAGAGATGGTGGGTTTTCTCCGACTGTCCAGGGTAGTGTTGATACCTTATCTGGACGACTTCTTGTTCATTGCCCACACAAGGGACCAATTACAAAAAGATCTAGTTCTGGTATGCTCCCTGTTAAAGTATCTCGGGTGGAAAATAAATCAGGGAAAGTCTTGTGTAACCCCGTCTCAGAATTGCACCTTTTTAGTCTTTAGACTTCAGGTCCCAGAAGACAATCCTCCCTCAGAGGAAAGTGTTGTCCACCATAGAGCATGTCTGGGCCCTGTTTCATTCCTTCCAGTGTTCTTTCAGACAAGAAATGATAGTACTGGGACATTTGACGGCTACAATTCCGGCTGTACCCTTCGCGCAGATTCACACAAGACCACTGCAGGTGGATATATTGCAGGCTTGGAATGGACTTCCACAAACACCGGAGAAAAGGTTCCATCTCTCCTCCAGAGCAAGATCATCCCTTCTGTGGTGGACATCCCAAAGAAACCTCTCTGTGGGAATGCCTTGGTCTTTTGCAGATCCCATCATGATAACTACGGACGCCAGTCCCTTGGGCTGGGGTGTACACTCCGAAAGAAGATACTGGCAAGGAAGGTGGGATTTAAAAACAAGAAAATGCACTTCAAACTTCAAAGAGCTCAAAGCAGTAGAGATGGCCCTAAAAATTGCAATTCCAGAAGTCTCAAACAGAAAACTGGTCTTCTACTCAGACAACTCAACAACAGTGGCTTATATAAATCGCCAGGGCGGAACAAGAGTACCATCCCTTCTCTCCTTCTGCCAGGAGATTTTTGAGGTAGCGGAAGACAGGATCCCTTTTTCTATCCGCAATCCATTTAAGGGGAAAGAAAATATTCTAGCCCACTTTCAAATCGAGTCAAGCAGAATGGAGTCTGAATGAGGAAGTATTCTCTCAGATTGTGTCAAAATTTGGGTCTCCGACAATAGACCTCTTTGCCTCCCGGAAAAACAGGAAGGTGGAGAGATTCTTCTCCATAAATCATTCAGAAAATCCTACAGCAATAGACGGTCTAGCTCAGGACTGGAATCAGGAGTTCGGATACGCCTTCCCTCCCTTTTCTCAAATTCCCCAAGTCCTGAAGAAAGTTCAGAGTGAAAGAGCCTCCTTCATATTTGTAGCCCCAAGATGGCCAAAGAGAGTGTGGTATTCAACGCTGATAAACCTATCCAGGGAGCCCCCTTGGATCATTCCTCCAAGGGAGGATCTTCTCTCCCAGGACCCTGTCCTACATCCCAATCCAGAGATTCTGCAGTTATCAGTTTGGAAGTTGACAGGGATATCTGGTTAGGAAGAGGCCTTTCCGACAGAGTGGTTTCCACCCTTTTAGGCAGCAGGAAAGTTACTACGGCTAGAAAGTATAATAGAGTCTGGAAAATCTTCTCTTCTTTTTTGGGATCCAGTCCAGATCCGTTTAGTCCTCCAGAAATCCCTAAGATCCTGGATTTCCTGCAAGCGGGTCTAGATAAGGGGCTCAGGGCCTCCACCTTAAAGGTGCAGGTGGCGGCTTTGAGTTACTTTTTCGACTTCCAACTAGCTGTCCACCCTTGGGTTAAGCGTTTTTTATCTGCAGCAGCTAGACTCCATCCTTCCCTAAGACCCCTCTCCCCTCCCTGGAATCTAAACAGGGTATTCACAGCACTTGCCCAGGAGCCCTTTGAACCTCTGTCTAAAATTCAGATAGACATCCTGTCCATAAAGATGGCTTTCCTCTTAGCCATCACCTCCGCTAGGAGGATCTCAGAAATCCAAGCCTTCTCTGCTTATCCTCCTTACACTACTATTCAGGAAAACTAAGTAGTCATCAGACCCCTTCCTACCTTTTTACCCAAAGTAGTCTCTAGACTTTTACAGGAACCAAGATATTGTATTGCTGTCTTTCTTTCCTAACCCTTGCAATAGTTCAGAACAAAAATTCCACTGCCTAGATGTTAGAAGGTGCCTGCTGGCCTATTTAAACGCCACTTCCCCTTAGAGAAAGGACGAAAATCTCCTGGTCCAGTTTCTAGGCAAAAACAAAGGGTGCAAGGTGTCTTCCGGGGTCATTGCTAGATGGGTTAAGAAAGCCATAGTTAAGGCTTATGTTTCCTTAGGGCTTTCTCCTCAATCAGGATTCGGGGCACACTCTACTAGAGCGGTCTTGACCTCCTGGGCAGAGAGAGCAGATGTTTCTCTAGCTCAAATTTGTAGGGCAGCCACCTGGAGTTCTCCACATACCTTCCTTAAACATTTTAGACTGCAGCTTCATTCTGATGCATCCTTCGGAGAGAGGGTTCTTCAGGCTGTAGTCCCTCCCTAGGTTCCAATTTATAGTCTATCTCGCATAGGGTGCCGTCATGGGTGAGGGGAAAACAACATTAGTTACCAGTATTCGTTTTTCTCGATACCCATGACGGCACCCTCCAAAATTCCCTCCCTAAAAAATAAAATATATAATAATATATATATATATATACATTACAGACCAAAAGTTTGGACACACCTTCTCATTCAAAGAGTTTTCTTTATTTTCATGACTATGAAAATTGTAGATTCACACTGAAGGCATCAAAACTATGAATTAACACATGTGGAATTATATACATAACAAAAAAGTGTGAAACAACTGAAAATATATCATATTCTAGGTTCTTCAAAGTTTGCTTTTGCTTTGATTACTGCCTTGCACACTCTTGGCATTCTCTTGATGAGTTCAAGAGGTAGTCACCTGAAATGATCTTCCAACAGTCTTGAAGGAGTTCCCAGAGATGCTTAGCACTTGTTGGCCTTTTTGCCTTCACTCTGCGGTCCAGCTCACCCCAAACCATCTTGATTGGGTTCAGGTCCGGTGACTGTGGAGGCCAGGTCATCTGGCGCAGCACCCCATCACTCTCCTTCATGGTCAAAAAGCCCCTACACAGCCTGGAGGTGTGTTTGAGGTCATTGTCCTGTTGAAAAATAAATGATGGTCCAACTAAACGCAAACCGGATGGAATAGCATGCCGCTGCAAGATGCTGTGGTAGCCATGCTGGTTCAGTATGCCTTCAATTTTGAATAAATCCCCAACAGTGTCACCAGCAAAGCACCCCCACACCATCACACCTCCTCCTCTATGCTTCACGGTGGGAACCAGGCATGTAGAGTCCATCCGTTCACCTTTTCTGCATCGCACAAAGACACAGTGGTTGGAACCAAAGATCTCAAATTTGGACTCATCAGACCAAAGTACAGATTTCCACTGGTCGAATGTCCATTCCTTGTGTTCTTTAGCCCAAACAAGTCTCTTCTGCTTGTTGCCTGTCTGTCACGACCCTTGGTCATGGTCGTGACTCCTTGGGTGCCGCATGCTGTTGCCCGCGGTTTTCCGTTGTCAACCGCAGCTGGGAGCACTTCGTTGTTGCCTCAGGTGCGGTTGCCGCGGACAATAGGCATGCGTGTGGTTGCCCTTGACAAGGTGTTTTTATGTGCACTCCCTTTGTCGTTTTGTGGTGCACGAGGTTATGTGTTGTGTGCATGGTGTATTATGGTTTGTGTGCACTTCCCTTTTTATGTGTGTTTTCCCTTCTGTGGTGTAGGAAGGGTTAACTCCCTTCCCAGTGTGTCTGTGAGTCACTGGGTGTGTCTGACCGTGGGTGTGGCCACCTGGCCTATAAAGCCTCAGTCCCTGGCTTGGTTCAGTAGGTTGCTCTCAGCCATGCTGGCTGGAGCAGCCTCCTGTCTCCTCCATCTGCTTGGTGGGGACCATCCTTCTGTTCATAAATCTTCGTTAGTTATATTCATGTTTGGTGTTCAGAAGATGTTTGTGTGGTCTCTTTGTTGGTGCAGCATATGGTTTCCTGGGTTCCCGTTTGATGTCTGGTGTGTGCTGTGTCCTTTATGTTGCTGTGGACATCAGCACTTGTTCATGGGTTCCAGGTTTGTGTGTCTGTGGCAGGTAAGTGCAGGACTAGTCTCACTTACCTGTCATTTCCATATGTCTGTTGATGTTCCCCCTGTGTTGCTTGGCCGTTGAGACTCCTGCTCCTCCGTGCCTAGGAGGAGTAGGGCGTCTGACTCTGTCCCCTAGTTCAGGGCCGACTTGAGGGCTCGTAGGGACTTTTAGGTTCCGGCGTATGAGCCCTCCTACCACCAAGGTCGGCTCTGACAGGAGACAGGGTCAGCGTTAGGGACGCAATAGGAGGTGACGTGCTCCCTAACTCTGTGGTTCCGGCCAAGGGGTAACCCTATCATCTCCTGGCACCGCACGGCTGGGGGTTTCCCCCACCGCCAGCCGTGACAGTATGAACAGAAGGATGGTCCCCACCAAGCAGATGGAGGAGACAGGAGGCTGCTCCAGCCAGCATGGCTGAGAGCAACCTACTGAACCAAGCCAGGGACTGAGGCTTTATAGGCCAGGTGGCCACACCCACGGTCAGACACACCCAGTGACTCACAGACACACTGGGAAGGGAGTTAACCCTTCCTACACCACAGAAGGGAAAACACACATAAAAAGGGAAGTGCACACAAACCATAATACACCGTGCACACAACACATAACCTCGTGCACCACAAAACGACAAAGGGAGTGCACATAAAAACACGTTGTCAAGGGCAACCACACGCATGCCTATTGTCCGTGGCAACCGCACCTGAGGCAACAACGAAGTGCTCCCAGCTGCGGTTGACAACGGAAAACCGCGGGCAACAGCATGCGGCACCCAAGGAGTCACGACCATGACCAAGGGTCGTGACACTGTCCTTAGCAGTGGTTTCCTAGCAGATATTCTACCATGAAGGCCTGATTCACACAGTCTCCTCTTAACAATTGTTCTAGAGATGTGTCTGCTGCTAGAACTCTGTGTGGCATTGACCTGGTCTCTAATCTGAGCTGCTGTTAACCTGCGATTTCTGAGGCTGGTGACTCGGGTGAACTTATCCTCCGCAGCAGAGGTGACTCTTGGTCTTCCTTTCCTGGGGCGGTCCGCATGTGAGCCAGTTTCTTTGTAGCACTTGATGGTTTTTGTGACTGCACTTGGGGACACTTTCAAATTTTTCCCAATTTTTCACACTGACTGACCTTCATTTCTTTAAGTAATGATGGCCACTCGTTTTTCTTTACTTAGCTGCTTTTTTCTTGCCATAATACTAATTCTAACAGTCTATTCAGTAGGACTATCAGCTGTATATCCACCTGACTTCTCCACAATGCAACTGATGGTCCCAACCCTATTTATAAGGCAAGAAATCCCACTTATTAAACCTGACAGGGCACACCTGTGAAGTGAAAACCATTTCAGGTGACTACCTCTTGAAGCTCATCAAGAGAATGCCAAGAGTGTGCAAAGCAGTAATCAAAGCAAAAGGTGGCTACTTTGAAGAACCTAGAATATGACATATTTTCAGTTGTTTCACACTTTTTTGTTATGTATATAATTCCACATGTGTTAATTCATAGTTTTGATGCTTTCAGTGTGAGTCTACAATTTTCATAGTCATGAAAATAAAGAAAACTCTTTGAATGAGAAGGTGTGTCCAAACTTTTGGTCTGTACTGTACATATATATATTTATATATATAATGTCTATATGAGGAAATATGGATATATATAAGATGAATGTTCTTGTACATATGTACTACTTCTCTCTCCGGAAAACAATTTATTTCTTCCACTGGTGCTTGGTGGGGGTGAGTTCATTTTATCTTCTCAGGTTTCCTGTCCAGATGGGAGGTCCTGAGTCGTATAGGGTGCTGTCATGGGTATCGAGAAAAACGATTACCGGTAAGCAATGTTGTTTTCCGTTTGTGAGATCCATTCATGGCTCTCACAAGCGGTCCAAAATGGATAAGGATCCGCTCAGAATGCAACAGTTTGCCTCTATACCGTCTCCATTCCGCTTTAGAGGTGGACACCAAAACGCTGCTTGAAGCGTTTTGGTGTCCGTTTGACGAAACTGAGCCAAACGTATCCGTTCTGACACACAATGTAAGTCAATGGGGACGGATCAGTTTTCACAATATGGCACAATAGAAAACGGATCCGTCCTCCATTGACTTTCAATGGTGTTCAAGACTGATCCGTCTTGGCTATGTTAAAGATAATACAAATGGATCCGTTCTGAACGGATGCAGACGGTTGTATTATCTGAACGGATGATAATCTGTGCACATGACAGATCCGCACCAAACACGAGTGTGAAAATAGCCAAAATTATCCTGGGAACGAGCATAAAGCTTGTTCATCGGGTAATAAGATCATTGGAGTGGTCACCTAAGTCATCCTTCGCCAGCAGCAGATCATGCTGTCACCAAACAATTAATGATTCTGTATGGGCACCAGCAATGGCATTAGTGATCACTCCTTCCTATACTGTGGAGGAGATTGACGAGCAGGAGATTGTTGGGAAGGAACACTTCTTTCCTGACAATTGTCTGCTAAATTGAGCTGTGTGCAGGGGCCTTTATATTATGTCAACCAGGACGACGGGAATCAAGAGCCATTGACTGGGTTGACTGGTATCACTAGGACAACTGGGAATTGTGCAGTCATCTGTGTAACTACAAATGGCTGCTAATATGAAGACTCCCCATGGACTATCCATGAGCAATATTTCCAGTGACTCTCCCCCAGTATCTACAGGACAGTGTTAATCATAGATGAATGTCACCGTAAATGTAATGTTCTTGTGGTGTCCTCACTTGCTCAGATACCATAGATGTGAAGTCTTACCTCCTGCCTTGAGCCGGTGAAATTGCAGCTAAACCCCACACATGAGACAGACTGCGAGAGTTTAACATTGTCGATTAATGTTTTGATATCTGCTAAGCCCCTTCTAAAAGACACTTAATATTTTATTTGCGGTACATACAGCTCTAACCTGGCTCTATAAAGTTATGGTGGGATTAGGTAATGTCCGTAAATCCACAGCCCCATCTCTCACAATCATCTGGAAATTAGGGGCTGGATTAAAGTAATGTTCATGAAGATTAGTTGGTATTACAGATGATTGTGATATTCACTAGCATTGCCGGATTGTGGCTCATAGCATGTTTATTGCAAAGTTCTTCAAGAATCAACTGAAATATAATACTATCGAAAATTAAAGTAAGAGATAAGCTGATAGATAGCACAAAGGAAGATTGCCTATAACCAATGTAATACACAATATAAAGGTCTAATAAATAGTCTGACAGCGGAAGATAAGGCAGCAAACCTTGATTTACAGTGTTAAGATTAGGGGATTTCAGACCTAAATATTACTGCATATTTGTTCTTTGAAAGCTGTAATGGTAAAACAATAGTCTGAACGAATCTGCTGGATATGATTTATAGAAGTGTAGACTTGTACATTTCACTTACAGGAGAATTTCTCAAGCCTTGTAGTCCAGAATTCTGGCATCAGAGAGTCACAAAAATAGGGTCTTGTGAACTTTTGGGTTTATTTACAAACAAATTTGGCAACAATTTGCATTTTTACACCACTCTGGCTGTAAAAAGGTTGTGAGTAAATAAAAGTGATTAACCTGTCGAGTTGATTTAAGCCAGAATTATCATTTGACTTTTTAAGGAAGTCAAATAATTGTCGCCATTGCAATACCGGATCAGTTTTTCCGGTGTCATCTGGCAAAACGGATCCGGTATTTTTTTTCTCATTTTTGAAGGTCTGCGCATGCACAGACCGGAAGGACGGATCCGACATTCCGGTATTTTGAATGCCGGATCCGGCTCTAATACATTCCTATGGAAAAAATTACGGATCCGGCATTCAGGCAAGTCTTCAGTTTTTTTCGCTGGAGATAAAACCGTAGCATGCTACGGTTTTCTCTTTTGCCTGATCAGTCAAAACGACTGAACTGAAGACATCCTGATGCATCCTGAACGGATTACTCTCTATTCAGAATGCATGGGGATATGCCTGATCAGTTCTTTTCCGGTATAGAGCCCTTGTGACGAAACTCTATGCCGGAAAAGAAAACGCTAGTGTGAAAGTACCCTAAAGATGCACAAAATGTATCAAACATCATGTGACTTTGATAACCTTGGTAGAAATAATGTAGACTTGTGCAAATCTGTCTACTTAGGGTGCATTTACACGACCGTATCCGTTTTGTAATCTGCAAATCGCAGATCCGGTCCATGTGCATCCCGCACTTTTCGCAGGCCCCATTGAAAAAGTACTAGACAGACAAGAATACGACATGTTCTGTAATCTGCTGCTCTGCCACACGGATATGATCATGTGAATTCTCCCTTATTGAGTGCAGTCCCCATAGCAAACATCAAGCTAGATTCCTCATCAAATTGCTGGGTTTTCCCATCCAGGATAATACTGTTCTGAAGAGGGATATGCTTAAAGGGATTCTCTGGGATTTTGATATTGATGGCTTGTCCTCAGGATAGGTCATCAATATCTGATCAGTGGGGTCCGACTCCTTTTACCCCCACCTATAGCTGTAGTAAGAGGTAGTGGTGCTCTGTGAATGCTTAGGCTTCTTCTTAGGTCATGTGACGCAACGTTTATTGGTCACATGGTCTAGGCGCAACTCAGCCCTATTCAAGTGAATGGGGCTGAGCTACAATATCAAGCACTGGCGCTATTCAAACCATGAGGAGACCTCAGCACTCACCAGAGCTCCGGTGAGTGCCGCGGGTTCCTCAAGATTGGTGGGGGTGCTGGGAGTTTGACCACTACCAATCTCATATTAATGAGAGAATAGGCCATAAATATGAAAATCCTGGAGAACACCGTTAACTGGTTTTCACAGCTCAATGACAAAGGGGATGCGAACAACTGAAACTGGGCCCCTCACTCCTCAAAGCCCCACCTCTATGGCTAAACACTCTTGTCAGATTGTGATTCAGTGATCTGTAAATGATGGATGACAAACCTTTAGAACTGTGTTCCTCAACTCCAGTCCTCAGGGCCCACATGTTGGTCTTGTCTTCAGGATTTCTGTAGTATTGAGCAGTATAGAAAGAATAAAAGAAGCATAGGGAGTACCGCTGGATTTAGGAGATAGGTGTCACAGCTTGGGTGCTAACCTGGACTGGTTGCACTTAGAGGCACAACACTCTGAAAGGCATTAAATGATTCCACCACAGCTGCTGCTCGCGTTGTCATGGTCCGGTAACTGGCCGAGCAGGTAAAGAAGAGTGAGCGCTGTCTGTATGGGTAGAAGAAGGAGAGAGTTATAGGGCATCTGTCAGCAGATTTGTGCCTATGAAACTGTTGCTTGGTGCTGAAGACATCTGGGTTGGTCCTATGTTCATATGTGCCCGCATTGCTGAAAAAAAGATTTTTTAATATATGTGAATGAGCCTGTAGGAGCAACAGGGGCAATGTCATTGTAGAAAGAGCAGAACCTCTAGGTGTAACAGACACACCCCCGTGGCTCCTAGAGGCTCATTTGCATATATTAAAACATCATTTTTCTCAGTAATGCGGGACACATATGAACATGGGACCAACACAGATGCCTTCAGCTGCCAAGCGCACATGTAACAGGTCAGCCAGTTTTATAGGGACAAATCTGCTGACAGATGCCCTTTAGGTATAGTCATTTGGTATATTCTATCTTTATTGGTCAATGATGTGTTTCTGGGCTGTACTGGCCCCTTCCCCAGATTATAACCAAGAACTGAACGTGGTTATAATCTGAGGAGGGGCCAGTACAGCCCAGAAATGTCATTGACCAATAAAGAATATAACAAATTAATATACTTATCTTTCTCCTTCTTCCACCGATACAGACAGCGCTCCCTCTTCTTTCTTCTTTAACTCTTAGTATTTAGCAAGTAATACAATTAGTGTCAATGCATTAATTCTGGGGAAATATTCTCAAATCATGATCGGCAGCTGGGCCCTGAGGACTGGAGTTGAGGAACACTGCTTCAGAAGTTATAACTGCTACCATAGGTAGTCACCCTGATTTCTAAACAGATATCTTAGAAACAGCAGAGCATTAGAAGGGGCAAGTAAAATACCTTTTAGTTGATTTTTATTTTATTTGGGGGCAAATAGTCTATAAAGGGGTTATTCAACGGGTTACTCGACTCCTGTAATGCTGCCCCATGTGCCCAGGCCCTTCACACACAATTTTCTTACCTCGCAGGCCGTCACGGGAACGAGCCTTCCTAGCATCGCCGTTGACGTTAGGGACCGTCAACGCCTGTTATTCGCTGTCCCCCTCCCCATCCGCGCGACGGGGAGATGCAGTGGCGGCTGTGCGGCCTTCAGAAGCGACGTGGGTGTCGGGGAGCGAGGTAAGTATATTGTGTGTGAGGGGCCCGGATTTTTCAGGGGTCGGCAACCCCTTTAAAGGGGTATTCCGGTAGGTAAAAGTTATCCCTTACCCAGAGGATAAGGAATAACTATGAGATTGGTGAGATCGCGCCATGTGCGATCGGCCGCTCCAGTCATTTCAGTGGAGCATGGGGGGGGGGGGGGGGGTCCCACTGATCTGATAGTCATCCCCTGTGGATAGGGGATTAACTTTTACATACCGGAATACCCCGTTAAACCATAAAGAGACAGTTGTTGTTACTTCTTAACTGTTCCTTGCATTTAGGGCCAATCGTGACTCTTTCATATTACGTGCCAAGAAAAAAATGGCAGCAAAAAATGCCAGTATAATGTAATTAATGAATACCCAGTTGTTTTTGGGGGACCAGTTACCATAACCATTACCACATAGGGGTGATCTAATGTTCTCAAACCTACTTGGAGCTTCATGAGTTGGGACTGCTACAGAAAGGGGTATTTCCCCCATATTTGATTGTCTATATTATGGAAGTAACACATACCTTACCTGATTTTTATAGATTTTTCATAGTAGCACCAAAAGTATTCCAGGTGTTGAAGGGGGTCTGTCACAATGAAATTCACAAATAAACCAGGCACAATGCCCTGATTTCTCATCCGTGCTTTCCATAATTGTGGCTTCAAAAAGTAGCAAAATAGGGCTTTCAGCAACTTTTTGCACTCAAGCAAACATTGTGTGCCTTATCATTTTACACCGTTTACTCACGTTTTGAAAAGTTGGTGTGGTTAGATATGTTAACGAGTTTGAGTCCAGATTTATCCCTGAGATTTTTTTTTAAAAGTCAATCTCACTCCAGGAGGAGGGTGGAGTAGGAAAACTGGAGGAGCTTTTCTATACAAATGTGTTAGGTTTAAGGATAAGACAAATTCATCAAACATGAGACATTTGATAAATGTGGCATAAAGTACATCAAAGCAGACTCAAGCAAAACTGACTTCAAATATTCCCCTCATGAAACAGTCCCCACCATGTCTGTAGGGCTAGCTCAGCTGAATTTAATGGTACTATGCATCTGACATATGTCAATCAAGAAGGAGAGGGGGGAGGAAAGACAGAGGAATCAGAAGGACCAAGGACGCACAGAGTGGCCCACATTTACTTAGATGGGGCCACCTCAATACTGGTCACACACCATGGACAACACTGGTGCGTTTAAAAGTCTTTTCCTAGTAACTGGCCCATCTGACATGACACACTTATGCAATCTACAGTGGATTGGGAAATAACTCCCTAAGCACAACGCACAGTCTACAGTATATCTTTTTTTTTATAGCCCCAGCCTTCTAGTTTATTTTTTGCACAAAACCCATCAACCAAGTAAATGACAGTAAAATGTTTATTTTTTTCAAACTATTTTCTTTTCTTTTTTTTTTTCTTTTTTGCCCATTTATATACAAATAGATGGTCTTCGTTCCACAACATTTCTGGCTATTCACACCTCTGTTCGTCGTTAACCATGTCCTCTTACAAATGTGTCTACATCTCATCATATGACTTGTCCAGGAAGAGCAAGTCTTCAAAGATAGAGAATTTCTTCTCTACCATAAGTGTCTATATGTATCATAGGTACATAAAGTGCAGTCTAGAGATCTCCCAGGTTAGTAATAATGGCGGCATTGTATATGACATCAGATAGATATCCTAGTGATGTCTGTGACCCATTTTCATTCACTGTGTGAGGAAACATCTCCCAATATGATCCTTGTGAGGGAATTGTAAATGCCTCAACCCGTTGGGTTTCATACAATGGAGCGTTGTAACCATAGTCTGGACTGGAGGTGACGTTCTGCCACTGCACGTCCTGCTGCCTGTAGGTTTGTGGATAAGAAAACTGCTCAGAGACTGGACGAGACATCTGTGGAAATGATGGGTATCTAGTTTGTTGCAAAGAAGATACATGCTGACCAGGATGTCCATGAGGTAAGGGCATGGGCATTAGGGCGTCTCTTTGACTACAGCCCTGAGAGGAAGATGCTGAACTCGAGTAGAGGTGATGAGCTTGAAGTGAAGATCCTCTCCTGTAGAGATACTTGTTTGACTTGCCACTCTTGTTTTTCCTGGCTCTGCGGTTCTGGAACCAAACCTGTGGGTCAAGAATAAATAAATATTGTATTGCTTTCTAAGGAATACATTTCATATGTTCATGTTCAAACCACAAAGCTCATACAGCGGATACCACCAGCACCTGATAGACCCTTATTGATCTATATTAGGGCCCATGTGGTTCATGTGGTGTCCTTTGCAGTGCTAATTCCCTGCCGAATATGATGTAATCTGCAACAGAACCAAGCCCAGTATGAACCTGTGAAACAAATATCTATGGAATAGAAACATAGTATGCGATGCCCCATAAAAAGTCTATACTTTAGGGCTCATGCACACGACCATAGTTTTGTTCCGCATCCAGGGATCGGATGCAGACCCATTTATTTCAATAGGGCCGCAAAAAATGCGGACAGCACATTGTGTCCTGTCCGCATCTGTATGTCAGGTCAGCAGCCTCACAAAAAAAGATAGAACATATCCTATTCTTGTCCGTTTTACGGACAAGGATAGGATGTTTCTAGAGGAGTTTGTTAAAAATGGTGGCTTGCAAACGGCTGATATCCATGTCTGGCAGATCCACGATTTGCGGGCTGCAAAACAGATACGGTCGTCTACATGAGTCCTTAGGAGTGGCTCTCTATATACATTTAGGTGGTAATTTATCAAAAAGAAATACGCCTAAATAAGGTTCTTTGCACCATAATCTGCGTCTTCTCCCCGTTCGTGCCAGATCTAAAAAAGTGGGCGTGGTGGGGATGGGACGGCTAGAATGATGTCTTACATTTAGAAGTGGCGGATGATCCGCCAATGTTATGTGGGATCACACTGCACTACGATGTAGACAACATGAAAGTAAACACTGAAAAAACGCAGCCCTCGCACTAGTGCCGCAGCCCCTTCAAACAGCTAATCGACAGGGGTGCCGGGATAGGTGATCAATTTCAGCTTGATGGAGGTCCAACTCCTGAAGGTATCACAGAGCTGGAATACCACTTTAAGGTTAGGTTCAGATCTGTGGTGGAGATTCCAGCAGAGAGCTTCATCGCAAAAAAAAAGGACAAAAACCACTACTGCACTCGGCGTTATTCTGTCTGGCAGAATGTCAAAACCCATAACAGAAACCCAACTGACCCAATTATAGTCAGTGATATCCGTCAGTGTCCACCATATGCCGATAACAGAACAGACAGAAGTTTAACCTGACAATATACAGGATTGGCTAGATTGTGTCAGTCGAGCCTGGATGACTAATGTATATGGGGGTCTCCCAACTTTCCCAATGGCATGTCGTAGGAAAGAAGGATCAAACTTGTTGAATTTCAACATGGCCGATCCTTTGTAACTGCAGAAGATAAGCAGTTGCCAGTGGTAACTGACAGCAACTTATTCCCCTCTCCTGCTACTATGTTCGGGTTCAGAGCTGAACCCGGACATATCCTCATTCCAGGCAGCCCCCCCCCCCCCCTGCTTTCCCTGAATCGCGCAGGGCAAGGGCTATTTGCTTATATTTTCACACTGCCTAGCAGTGTGTTCGGTGACGTCATCGGCACTGACAGGCCGGCTTTAGCGCTGCTTTAGCTATTTTACAGGCTAGGGCAGCGCTAATGCCCACTCATTAGTGTCGGTGACATCACCAGGCTCACTGTTAGGCGTAAGCCTCTGCCTAGCTTTACCCACAGATATCTCACTACATCAACAGATCTAAAAATAAAATATGCCTTTTCTTCTGCGCGATTCGGGCAATTTCATGCTCCAGGCTCATATCAGAGGGGCTGCCTGGGTGAAAATGGGGATATGTTTAGTTCTGCCATTGGTAAAGTCAGTGAAACTGATGGTGCAACCATCACCAAAAAAAAAAACAAATGTAAATTACAAGGTGGAAATACAGACGCCTACATTTTCATATATATTTTTCTGAAATGCATCATTTTGTAGCACAGAGAAACCCAATGCAAATGACCTAAGTTATATTTGCATTTATTGTACCTCCCATTGACTATGATCCCCCGACGTACCTGCACTTTAGACTCGGGCAGTCTGATGACCTTGGCTAGGTGCTCCCTCGTACTGATGTCAGGATAAGGGATAACCTGAAAGACGCTCTCTAGCTCCACCTGCTGCCACTTACTGTACAATGTCCTCTTCCGCTTTCTCTGGTTGGGTGTCCCGTTCACAGGGGAACCTGTTTCCTTTGGTTTAGATTCTGTTCCTGAAAATGAGAACCACTGTGAGGATTTCGTTTTCTACGATAAGAGATCTTAAAAACATATATGCCTTCCGGCCCATAATAGAACAGTCCTATCCTTGTCCGTAATGCGGACAAGAATTAGGAATATTCTATATTCTGCAGATGCCATGGAACGGACATACGGCGCCATTGAAGTGAATGGGTCTGCATCGGTCAAAAAATGTGGATTGGATGCGGATATAAACAGCAGTTGTGTGCATGAACCCTAAGGCTGGTGTGTGAAATGCCAGTCTGTAGTAAATCACCCCCCTCCCTCCCCAATGGGTCAGTTGACATATCACATTTTCTGCACGGACCATCAGCCCATGCAGAGAAAATCCCAGCAGGCTCTGTTTAGGTCTGGTTTTCTTGCCATGGGTATGGGTCCATGAGAAAGACAGACAGCACACGGACACCATCCACGTGCAGTGATGGCCAGTTCGCAGTGTTCGCCGACAAACACATGCGATCTGCCATCTTTATTCCCAAGCCCGGCGTTGCAGAAGTAAGTCCTTACCTGTGCCTGCGCCGCGAACCGCTCTGAAACACATGCGGTCACCGGGAGCAGGCAGTTCCGAGAACAACCTTCATCGGGCTGTTCGCGGAACTGCCTGCTCCCGGTGACCGCATGTGTTTCAGAGCAGCTCGCAGCGCAGGCACAGGTAAGGACTTACCTCTGCATCGCCGGGCTTGGGAATAAAGATGGCAGATCGCATGTGTTCGTCGGCCAACACTGCGAACTGGCCATCACTGTCCACGTGTGGTCTAAGTAAATTAAAAAAGCCAGTTTTTGTGTCTGAACACGGATGAGCTTGTGGGCTCAACTACAAGCAGCCTTAGGCTACTTTCACACTCGTGTTTTGGCTTTCCATTTGTGAGATCCATTCAGGGCTCTGACAAGCGGTCCAAAACGGATCCGTTTTGCCCTAATGCATTCTGAATGGAAAAGGATCTGCTCAGAATGCATCAGTTTGTCTCCGTTCCATCTACATTTCATTTTGGAGGTGGACAACAAAATGCTGCTTGCAACGTTCTGGTGTCCGTCTGACGAAACTGAGCCAAACGGATCCGTCCTGGCACACAATGTAAGTCAACAGGGACGGATCCGTTTTCTATGATACAATCTGGCACAGCAGAAAACTGATCCGTCCCCCATTGACTTTCAATGGTGTTCAAGACGGATCCGTCTTGGCTATGTTACAGATAATACAAACGGATCTATTCTGAACGGATGCAGACGGTTGTATTATCTAAACGGATCCGTCTGTGCAGATCCATGACGGATCTGCACCAAACGCTTGTGTGAAAGTAGCCTTAATGAGGTAAAATGGAAAAAAAAAATACTATTTATTTGCAATAATCATTAATTATATATATATAATCATATAGAAATAGTTATAGTAAAGAAAATAAATATGGCAAGGAATAAGTGTATGAATATAATAATAGGAGTATAGTTCTAATCTATTATCTATCTCCTATCAATATCAATCTATTTATCTATCTAATTATCAATCAGTAACTATCATCTCTCTATTAATTATTAATCTATCTATGATATCTCTCTCTCTCATATCTATTCTTATATATCACCATCTCTATTATCCCGCGGCAGGGTGGCGGCGGTGCCCTGCTGAGCTGGCAGCCCTCGGCTCTCACATACCTGGAGCTGGCACGGTGTCCTGGCAGCCCCACACTGGCAGCCCGGTGTTGGGGCAGAAGGCTGCCCTCAGTATCTTCTCCATGGCGCGGTGATGGCCGGTGTCCGCCCTGGACCTGAGTCTTATAGCTGAGGACGACCCCCGGACCCCGCCTCGCCCCCCGCTGACTCGCTCCCCTTTGATCCCAGCAGACTGACACCCGCACTGCCATCACCTACAATCCACGTCCTGGAGGGGACTTCCTCACACAGGAAGGGGGCTGCCCCCACAGGGCACACCGGGAGACCAGGGCGTACCCGTCCACACACCGAGGGCTCGGTCCGATCTATGTCCAGCGCTTGTAGCTCATTAGGAAATTCCCTCCGAAATGATTTTCATGGAGTTTGGGCTGCGACTCTCAATTGTCGTTTTTATGTTTTCATTTTTTCCTCCTCATCTTCTCAAGTTCTATACCTTTTTCAAATTGCCATTAACATAGCCAGAGGGTTTAATTTTTGTGGCCCCATTTAATTTACCATATCTTTTATTGGAAAAAGAGAAAAAAAATCTTTGTGGAGTGAAACTGAAAAAAAAAATGGATTTTTTTAATTTTGCATTTTATATTTTTTTTTTACTCCATTCACTATGCACTAAAAATGATATACTGGTCAGTATGATTATGGCAATGCCAAATTTATATAGTTTTTATGTTTTACTACCTAAAAAAATAAAAATTTACATGATGTTTTATAGTCTCATCCGGCAGTTTTAGAGCTTGTTTTTTTGCTGGATGACCTGTGGTTTTTATTGGGACCGTTTTGGGGTACATACGAGTTTTTGATAACTGTATTCAATTTCCTTTGGGGGTGGGGTGCAGTGAGCGAAAAACAGCAAATTGTCGATTTTTTGCTGGCATTGACTGCGCATGATACATTTTTATATTTTAATAATTCTGACATTAACACCAATTACTTTTTTATTATTTTTATTTTCATATGTAAAATTGGGAGAGGGGTTATTTAGAATTTGTCATATTTTAGTTTTTTATATTTTTCAATAATATATTTTGTGTCAGTTGCGGCATGGACTGCAGTAGAATATTAACGCAGTTTACTGGATTTTCACAGGCTTCTTGTTAAGCCATACCCCAGGCACGGCTTAAGGGGCCGTTATGTTTGGAGCCCCGCAATTTTGCCACGGAGGCTCTGATTGGAGGACTCTTCATCTCACCCCTCAGATGCTGTAATCGGACCGCGCCATCTGAGGGGTTAAATAACCAGGATCGAAGTTATCTCGAATCCCAAAACTGGCAGCCATCCACTTCATACATTCCTTATGCGCAAATGACATAACAGTTACGCCATTTTGCATTAAGGGGTTAAAAGTTAAAATGAGATAATCTCACTAAAAACATCTGTGTGTAGTTCTGGCCTAAAGCCTATCTGATTTATCTAATTATCTATCTATATCTATCTATCTTGTATATGTTGTACCTATGATATATCTATATATCATCTCTCTAGATCTGTAAATCATACCTATACAAAGCATATGTTCAAATTCTACAAGGACCAAAGGATCAAATATATACTAGAACACTAAATGACCATGGAAGGACCAAATACATATTAGAAATCCACGGAAGTAGCTCAGTGTCCAAAGGAGCAGTTCATCCTGGCACAGACAGAGGGCAGTACAGGACATGTGGTACCGCCCAGCACTGTAAAGAGGAGCTACCAGACAACCAGTATCGGTGTTTTACCAGAGAAGTGGCCACATTGGTTGGACCTGAGTCTGAAGTATAGTATGTTGAGTCTGGTTTAAACTTACATTTGACCAGGAAAGACTATTGTATGTTGAAAATACTGTATCCTGAGACCATTGAGGGATCACTGTTCAGGGCAGGGGCTAAAGAAGTCCATGGCATATCATGTTTCTCTCAGGGTATGACATGCACTAACATATTGTCCTGTCACTGTGTTTTCTTCTTCACCCAGCAGGATATATCATTTCTCTTCCACCTTAATGGATTTGAAGTCCAGGGAAGAGATCTGTGGCATCTCTTCCCTGGACTTAGGGAAGTGGTTTAGAGGAAGGGAGCTCCATCTATCTCCGATTAGCGCCCCACGAATGAGGTCCGGGGTGCCAATATATTTGCATGGCAGCCTGGGAACTGTCGAAATGTATGACATTAAAGCCGCGGTCAGTGACTAACTGCAATGGTCAGTAATGCACATCAACAGAGACTTATGGAAGACCATGAAACCAATGGTATACAGGCAGCCAAGGAACCAAGAGGTGAGTTTGTTTATTCCTTGCTATTTAGTTAAAGGGGTTATCCAGGAAATCATAATGATGACCAATCCTCAGTATAGGACATCATTTTCTCATCGTTGGGGGGGGGAATCCGGGCACCCCTGCCGATCAGATGTTTCAGGGAGCCACCACGCTTACTGGAGCTCTGGTGATCGCAGACAGCTCCCGGCAGTGTACCAAGCACAGCACAGTACATCATATAGCGGCAGTGCTTGGTATTGCAACTCAGCCCCATTCACTTCAATGGGGCTGAGCTGCAACTAGGCCATGTGACCGATGTGCAGTGACATCACATGGCTTAGGAAGGAGCAGCGAATTCTTCTAACAGCTGATCGGCCAATATGATAGGTCATTAATATTAATTACCGAATAACCTATTTAATAGGGGCAGTGGCAATGATGCACTCTGTTTTGGAGCTAACGATCACATGCCCACTGGTTCCCCCTGTGATGACAGAGCTGCTAGGTCTTAACAGACCCCGATCAGCTCTATCAGTAGCAATATAGAGGGCTTTTTTCAAGTAATTAGGCCTCCAATTAATGTTTCAGTTACATTGGAAAACAGATTTTTTTAAAATAAAAGTGTCAGAGGTCTTTTATGACTTTATGGGACATACTATGTAAAAATACAAATACAAATACATTTGTAAAAAATATAAAATAATATACCCCTTTTTACAAAGACTATACATATCTCAAAATGATTGAACGAAAACAAAAACAGGGAATCAGTTCTAATACTTCATTTTAGTTTAAATGAGCATTTTTTAGTTAAAAAAAAACATGTTTTTTCACCCTTTGCACACATTTGCCCTAAAAAAAAAAATCATAAACAGGCTTGTGCATCCCAAAAAAAAGACACAAACATTATTTTGGTAGTCCAAGAAAAAAAAAAAAGCTGTTGTTAACCCATCACGTACCTCTGGTAAGTGCCTAGTCTTTTAGAACTGAAACACTCAATCAGTAAGGGGATTGAGGGATCACTGTTCAGGGCAGGGGCTAAAGAAGTCCATGGCATATATTGTTGGCTCATGGCTTTACTGCTGCCTACCTGGTTCTCCTCATCTGTGCAGTCAAACCAATAACAATTCAGCAATTAGATCATCTCTGACAGTTCATGCCCCTTTGTAGTCTTTTCTTTGAGGTTGTCAAGCAGGAAATCCTTAGAAACCAATCTGTTTTGGGTAACTCAGGTCTGACCTCATGTGGGACATCGAATGTCACATCCCAAACACATTGAACAAAAAGTAGAAAAAAACTGATACCAACAGTGGTTAAGACCTACTACATTCAGTACATTGCTTCACAGCGTTGTCACCTGGGGCTCACAGAAGATGTGTATTTGGAGCAGACAAACATCTTCTATTGAGTCTTTGTTTAGAGCGTTGACCATCAATGTTCCTCTTGACCTTCAGCATTGACACCTACTATATTGTTACTATCCAAGCAGCTAGGACAGACAGCTCTGAACTAGTGTGAGCTTTTGTGGCACCCACTATACATATTTCACACAATTTATGGTTGTGGATTTGACTTTAAGACTTTGAAGTCATGTCAGAATACTCATATCGGCTCACATCCTGCGTTGAATGTGTACATGACTGGAACAACACATGTAGATCTCTCATTTCTTCTAACAGTAAAATATCTCACTTGTTAAGATACTGCTAATTCCCGATCTCAAGGGTAAAACAATGGAGATTGTGAGGCCTTGTTCTCTGGTTGGAGTCATTCAATTTGTCTTATTTTCTATTTGGCTCAGACCATCTGTAGCTCCTAACTTTTCCAGCATCTTCCTCTACCTTTTCCCAATTTAAACACTCCCCATCCTGCTGACAACCCCAATTCTATGCCTGCTACTCCCCCCTCTGCCCTTATCATTGCACCTTCTGTGTGCCCCCAAATACTGTATTTATAAAATAATATTATCATAACTACAATTAAACCTTCCAAAATGAGTGTCACAAGAATAGCACCCCTGGAAAAAAATGGTGGCAAATGCCTCTTGCACGCCTAAATAAATAATACTTGTACTTTCAAATGCCACCATTTAATATGGCATACCATGAAGTGGGAAGCAGAAAAAAAATGGGGCGGAAATGAAAAAACAAAAACAAAACACTGGAGGGAAACCCAGTTTAAGCTACTCCATAGGGCCATATATGCCTTTAATATACCTCAGAATAGTGCTTACCCTAATAGATTGGTGATGTGCCCTAAGTGTAAAGAGCCAAAAGCTACTTTAGACCATTGTGTGTGGAAATGTCAAAAGACACAAACATATTGGAAGGAGGTGCTCACGTGGATTAAACGTACATGGAATATTGATCTAGTTTGTGAACTACAAGTGGTGCTCTTCCATGTGTACGAAGATCATTTACGGGTCCCAAGACTGGCAGACGGGACGCTGTTGGTAGCGCTGAGGTGCTTGCTCAATAAGTGGCTAGAGCAAGAAACTCCGTCTATGACTGAATTTATAGGTCAGATGAAACATTTCTTGTTGATGGACCAACTAGAGGCAGAATCGCACAAAAATAGCACGTCGACGCACTTCTTAAACAAGTGGAAACAATGTATTAGTAAAAATCTGTCAGATGATATCCAGAAGGTTATGAAGAATTTTAGACATACAGAGTGGTACCTAACTAAGGATCTAAGAGGGACATTAGGGAATTTGAAAGTGATTGAGTAATGACACGAACAGTAGGGGGGAAGGTACAATGAGACACACCCGGAGAAAAGTTGAGGGTGGGGGGGTATTTGGGGTAATAAATGTTAGAAGCATGCATTGTACTCTTGCATATATGCCACACTTGTATAACTGTGGAAATGTATTTGGATTTTGTACATCTATGAGTGCATTTGTACAAGAATGATGGTTGAGAAATCATTGGAATAACATGCTTTGATAAAATACCAATAAAATGTTATTACAAAAAAAACAAAAAACACAATTCCTCCACAGTTTTATGGGTTTTGTCCCTACGCTGTTCCCTTTGTGGCAAAACTGACCTGTGCCCTTCATTCTCTGGGTCAGTATGATAACACAATACCACATATGTATAGGTTTTATATGTCTAAATACTGAAAAAACAAAAAATATTCTAACCCTCATAATGTATAATTATGTCTACTGAGCTGTGTGGGGGGCTAATTTTTGGGGGGATGATCTGTAGTTTTTATTAATACCATTTTGGAGTGTGTGTGTCTTTTTTATCACATTTTAGAGAAGCGATAAAAATATAGCTGGTAGGCCATTTTGATTTGTTTTTCTGTTACGCCATTTGGCATATTGAAAAACTATTTTTATATTTTAATAGTATGGGAGTTTTTGGATTGCCCATGTTGTTTATATTTTTTCTATTTTTTATTCTAAGGAAAGGGGGTGATTTAATTTTCAATATTTTTGTATATTATTTTACAAATGTTTTATTTTTTTCTAGCTTCTTTAGAAGGATACAATGTCCCGTACTTTGTTTTTTATTAAATATTTCTATACTCTCATAGGGAATATAAAAATACATAGATTGCTCCAACATAGGAATTGCAACTGTAATAGGCTAGGTTTATTAGAAATAATTACCGGCATCCTGATTGCCGCACGGGTAACTCAGAATTGTGTGTTTCCGGGGTTTTCACCCTTTAGATCCCGTGATCACACTTGATCACGGCGTCTAAAGGCTGTAAAGTCCGCGATTGGCATTGTTAAAACAGCAGAGACCCGCCGGCTATGGTGGCCACTGCATGCGTGAGCAGGCACCATGTTTAAAGACCGCACCACTGCTGGTAGCGAAAGGGTTTTATCTTCGCAGGAGCTCAGTACAGTATTAAAATGTATCGGCTCCGATGAGGCGAAGTTATTGCTTCACGAAGTCTCGCGAGACTTCGGGTAATAACTTCATAAATTAATTTGTACTGAAAAAAAACATATAAATATTTATGTTAATGCAAGCTATTACTTTTTTCCTTTTCATTATCAAAGATTTTGGAGAGAGAGAGAGAGAGACGCCCGTTCCGTTCCAAATTGTGGAAGGCACACTGGCGGCTTCCGTTTTTTGCGGACCACAAAAAACTGAACGATCGTGTGCATGAGGTTTAAAGCTGTGGCCTGCTCTCACTACATTCATTGGAAGCTGTATGGCACAAGGAAAGGCATCCCTTGTAAGTAATAGAGGCCATTATGGCAAAAGGCAGAGTGGACCCAGCATGTGTGTGGATCCAACACTTCCTGAACTTTATGGCGGCCATTATGGCGCATAACAGGTAGTATTTAGTGTTAGGACCCGTCTTACAGAGATCGCCTTGACGTTTGGCAGACGGGCTCAGGTGGTTTTGTACAGAATGTATTTGCCAAGCATCTCACTTTATAAATAAGCGTAGCATTAGCACTATAATATTTTTTGTGACTATGGCAGTACAAGAAAGCAGTAAACTTGCCATGTGCTACCATATAATAAGAATTATTTTCGTATATGTGGAATCTGATACAGTTCTGTACATACAATACAGACCTCTATATGCATTTAGAGACATACATAGTGCATAAACAGATTGGTGTCTGAAAGGGGTCGTCTCACTTCAGTAAGTGGCATTTATCATGTAGAGAAAGTTAATACAAGGCACTTACTAACAGTGATGGCCAGTTCGCATTGTTCGCCCTCGAACATAAGCTTGCTGCCATCTTTTTTCACAAGTCCGGCGAGGCACTTTAAGCCCTTACCTGTGCCATGAGCCGGTCTAAAAACAAATGAGGTCACTGGGAGCAGGCAGTTCCGAGAACAGCCCGATGAAGGCCCCCGGTGGCTGTTCTCGGAACTGCCTGCTCCCGCCGACCGCACTTGTTTTCAGACCGGCTCGCCTCGCGCACAGGTAAGGGCTTACCTGTGCCTCGCTGGACTTGTGAAAATAGATGGCAGCCCGCATATGTTCGTGGGCGAACAATGCGAACTGGCCATCACTGCTTACTAATATACTGTGGTTGTCCATATTGCCTCCTTTGCTGGCTTGATTTATTGTCCTATCGCATTATACACTTCTTGTAATCAGGGGTTACGACCAATCTGTAATTCATCAGTGGTGGTTGTGCTTACACACTATAGGAAAAAGTGACGGCCTCTTTGGTGGCCTGGACCATGGCAGTGCACAAAGGCACACATGTGCAGCAGCTCCCGTCTTGTATCTGCTCTGCAGTGGTGGTCGTAGCCATAGAAAAGAGCAGTGTATAATGCGATGAAAAAATGAATCCAGACAGCAAAGGAAGCAATATGGACAATCACAATACATTAGTAAGTGCCTTGTATTAACTTTATCTACATGATAAATGCCATTTGAAGTCAGACAACCCCTTTAAGATGGCCATACACATTAGTCTAAAGCCTCATTCACACGTCAGTGTTTTGATCAGTGATTTCAATCAGCCAAAATCAGGATTGGAGCCTCCACAGACATAAGGTATAAGGGAAAAATCTGCACCTGTTCTGTGTTTAGACCCGCAACATGTTTTGGCTCACAGTCACTGACGGAAATCACTGACCAAAACACTGACATGTGAATGAGGCATAAAGTTGATCAAAACTGACAATAAAAAAAAAAAGTCAAACTATCAAATGATGATTTTAACCCACCGATGACAGACTATCGTCATCTGAAAAGAGGTCGCCATATTTAATCATTTCATCTGATAGTTGGACGAAACATCTTTCTTTGATAGAACATTCCCAGAAAGATCTTTCGTCCATCTCCCGCTTTCATTGAACATGTATGGGCAGTGTTCCCAACTGTAACGGCCAATATGGACTAAAATGTGTTTGGCCGTGTCTACAAAATGAATGTTCACCAGATGATTGTTTGTTCAACTGCTGTTTGGACCATCCACCAATCTCTATCTACTGTGTATTGCCACTTTTAGGCTCTGGCCATCAAGTTGTGCGCACCTTAACCCCTTAACGCAAAATGCTGCGCATGGCCATCAAGTTGTGCGCACCTTAACCCCTTAACGCAAAATGCTGTGCATGTACGGCGGGGGAAGCTGTGCCAGAACACATTCTGCCGTACATGCACGGCGGGCTGATCGGGCGGGTGCAGGAGCTGCGCCTGCCCGATCACTGCAGAGGTGCAGCAGTCCCTGGTAGCCGGGCCACTGCTGTATCCACGGACATCGCTGTTTACAGCGATGCCGGCAGATTAACCCCTTCTATGCCGCGGTCAGTGCTGACCACGACATAGAAGTGGTTTGCGGCAGATGAAAGAGCGCATCAGGTCCCCGCACTGCTGTGGCGTTGGAGCCGATGTATGAGAAGGCAGCCCGATGCCGTGCAGAGGCTGCCCAATGCCTTGCACGGCATCAGGACCTGCCTTCTACGGGTGCCCAGGAGATCCAGCCTCAGGCTGGGTCTCCTAGGCAACCTGTTAGGCCCCTTTCACAAGGGCGAGTATTCCGCGCGGATGCGATGCGTGAGTTGAACGCATTGCACCGAATCCTGACCCATTCATTTCTATGGGGCTGTGCACACAAGCAGTGATTTTCACGCATCACTTGTGCGTTGCGTGAAAATCGCAGCATGCTCCTCTTTGTGCGTTTTTCACGTAACGCAGGCCCCATAGAAATGAATGGGGTTGCATAAAAGTTGCAAGCATCTGCAAGCAAGTGCGGATGCGGTGCGATTCTCACGCACGGTTGCTAGGTGACGATCGGGATGGGGACCCGATCATTATTATTTTCCCTTATAACATGGTTATAAGGGAAAATAATAGCATTCTTAATACAGAATGCATAGTATAATCGGGTTGGAGGGGTTAAAAAAAATGTAAACATTTTTTAACTCACCTTAATCCACTTATTCGCGCAGCCGGCATCTCTTCTGTCTTCATCTGTGAGCAATAGGACCTTTGATGACGTCACTACGCTCATCACATGATCCATCACCATGGTGATGGATCATGTGATGGACCATGTGATGAACGCAGTGACGAAGCCGGGCTGCGCGAACAAGTGGATTAAGGTGAGTTAAATATTTTTTTCTTTTTTTTTTAACCCCTCAGCCCTATTTTACTATGCATTCTGTATTCAGAATGCTATTATTTTCCCTTATAACCATTTTATAAGGGGAAATAATACAATCTACACTACAACTAACCCAAACCTGAACTTCTGTGAAGAAGTTCGGGTCTGGGTACCACAGTCGGTTTTTTATCACGTGCGTGCAAAACACATTGCACCCGCGTGAAAAAACTGAACATCGGAACGCAATCGCAATCAAAACTGACTGCAATTGCGTTCCTACTCGCGCGCAAGGGTTTGCTGCAATGCACCGGGACGCATCCGGACACGCCTGTGTGAAAGAGGCCTTAGTGTATTACTCAGTGTAATCCACTAACAGGCAATGCATTACAATACAGATGTATTGTAATGCATTGCAGAGGGGATCAGACCCCTACAAGTTGAAATCCCAGAGTGGGACAGAAATAAAATAAAAAAAAAAGTTAATAAAAGTTTTTCAATAAAAAAAATTAGTTTCAAGCTAAAAAAAGTAAAAAAGTCAATTTGCCCTGATTTTATAATAAAAAAAGAAAAAAAAGAAAGAAAAAACACCATATTAGGTTGATACCATATTAGGTATCACCGCATCCGTAACGACCGGCTCTATAAATATATCACATGATCCACCCCATCCAATAGACAACATAATTTATTTATTTTTTATTATGCAAGGATTCTAGTGATTATCAGATGTGGTTGAGCAGGGTAGACGCCAATTTCTAAACTGTTTTAGGTTTATGTCAGCGCAGGACTCCCCGCCCCCCTCCTTCCCCCCCTTTCCTTGTCTTTTAGGGTTTTGTAATTTACGTTTCTCAGCATTCTCTTGGGTTGGGAATTCTTCTCAATATGGGCGGCTTTAGATGTCACCATTCTTGTTGTCCTACTGGAACGTATTGCCCATTCTGCTATTGTGCTATTCTGTTGTAACTGTGTAATGTGATTCTTTAACCTGATACCCAAGACACGATATTGAACTGTCTTTGCCCTTTTCTTTTTGCTCTTTAATAAAAGAAATTGAACAATAAAAAGAAATAAAAAAAACTTTGTCAAAAAAAGTCAACACCAAGCGATCAAAAAGGCATATGCCCCCCAGAATACTACCAATCTAACCGTCACCTCATCCTGCAAAAAATTAGCCCCTACATAGGACAATCGCCCAAAAAATAAAAAAAACTATGGCTCTCAGACTATGGAGACACTAAAACATGATTGTTTTTGTTTCAAAACTGCTTTTATTGTGTTAAATGTCAAAAAAATAAAAAAAAGTATACATATTAGGTATTGCCACGTGCGTAGCGACCTGCTCTATAAAAATACCACATGACCTAATTGCTCAGGTAAACACCGTTAAAAAAATAAATTTAAGCGGTGTCAAAAAGCCATTTAGTCACCTTACCTCACAAAAAGTGTAATAGCAAGCGATCAAAAAGTCATATGCACCATAAAATAGTACTAATCAAACCGTCATCTCAAACTGAAAAAAAGGATCCCATATATAAGACAGTTGACCAAAAAAATAAAAAAAAATATGGCTTTCAGAATATGGATATACAATTATTTTTTATTTATTTTTTAAATGCTTTATTATGTAAAATAATATGGTATTGTCGCGTCCGTAACAACCTGCTCTATAAAAATAGTTGATGATCTTACCTGTCAGATAAACAGTGCCAAGCATTTTTTGTTACCTTGCCTCACAAAAAGTGTAATATAGAGCAACCAGAAATCATCTGTGCCACCTTATCCCGTAGTTTCAAAAATGAGGTGACTTTTTTGGAGTTTGTACTCTAGGCGTGCATCAGGGGGTTTTCAAATGTGACATGGCAAGCTAAAATTATCCCAGTGAAATCTGCCCCCCAAAAACCATATGGCGTCCATATGGCGTCGTTACTATTATGTAAGCATCACAAAGTGACTTCAGACCTGAACTGGTCCTTAAAGGGTTCCTGTCATGAGAAAAATGGGCATTAGGCCTCTTTCACACGGGCGTTGCGGGAAAATGTGTGGGTGCGTTGCGGGAACACGCATGATTTTTCAGCGCGAGTGCAAAACATTGTAATGCGTTTTGCACTCACGTGAGAAAAATCGCGCATGTTTGGTACCCAAACCCGAACTTCTTCACAGAAGTTCAGGCTTGGGATCGGTGTTCTGTAGATTGTATTATTTTCCCTTATGACATGGTTATAAGGGAAAATAATTGCATTTTGAATACAGAATGCATAGTAAAATAGCTCTGGAGGGTTTAAAAAAAAAATAATAATAATTTAACTCACCTTAATCCACTTGATCGCGCAGCCGGCATCTCCTTCTGTCTTCATCTTAGCTGTGTGCAGTAACAGGACCTGTGGTAATGTCACTTCGGTCATCACATGATCTTTTACCATGGTGATGGACCATGTGATGACCGGAGTGACGTCACCACAGGTCCTGTTACTGCACACAGCTAAGATGAAGACAGAAGGTGATGCCGGCTGCGCGATCAAGTGGATTAAGGTGAGTTAAAAAAAAAATTATTTATTTTTTAACCCCTCCAGCCCTATTGTACTATGCATTCTGTATTCAGAATGCTATTATTTTCCCTTATAACCATGTTATAAGGGAAAATAATAATGATCGGGTCTCCATCCCGATCGTCTCCTAGCAACCGTGCGTGAAAATCGCACCGCATCCGTACTTGCTTGCAGGTGCTTGCGATTTTCACGCAACTCCATTAATTTCTATGGGGCCTGCGTTACGTGAAAAACACACAATATAGAGCATGCTGCGATTTTCATGCAACGCACAGGTGATGCGTGAAAATCACCGCTCATGTGCACAGCCCCATAGAAATGAATGGGTCCGGATTCAGTGCGGGTGCAATGCGTTCAACTCACGCATTGCATCTGCGTGGAAAACTCGCCGTGTGAAAGGGGCCTAAACCTGGCTGACCATAACGATGTGCTAATGTCAGCTAAACATAACTATATTAGTCCCATGTCACTATGTGCCGCCGTTATTTAGAAAAACAAACTTTTATAATATGCAAATGAGCCTCTAGGAGCGGGGGGTCGGCGTTGCACCTATTCTTAGAGGCTCCGTTTGCTTTCCTCTTTCCATGCCTTTCTACACTTAATTGACATGGCCAGGCCAGAGTTGGTCTCCTGTCTGCCGGGGAAATCTTGTGCTTGCGCTGTCCCGTTCAGTATTCGGCGAAGGCACAGTGAGGGAAGGACGTTTGCCAGCAGCTGGCTTCCTCACTGCGACGTATTCAGCGCAGAAGATTTCCCCGGCAGACAGGACACCAATGCTGGCCTGGCCCTGTCAATCAAGTGTAGAAGGGCTTTGAAAGAGGTAAGCGAACTGAGCTTCTAGGAGCAGGAGCAAAGCCCCCCATGCTCCTAGAGGCTCATTTGCATATTATAAAAGTACGTTTTTCTAAATAATGGCGGCACAGAGTGACATGGGACTAATATACAGTACAGACCAAAAGTTTGGACACACCTTCTCATTCAAAGAGTTTTCTTTATTTTCATGACTATGAAAATTGTAGATTCACACTGAAGGCATCAAAACTATGAATTAACACATGTGGAATTATATACATAACAAAAAAGTGTGAAACAACTGAAACTATGTCATATTCTAGGTTCTTCAAAGTAGCCACCTTTTGCTTTGATTACTGCTTTGCACACTCCTGGCATTCTCTTGGTGAGCTTCAAGAGGTAGTCACCTGAAATGGTCTTCCAACAGTCTTGGAGGAGTTCCCAGAGATGCTTAGCACTTGTTGGCCCTTTTGCTTTCACTCTGCGGTCCAGCTCACCCCAAACCATCTCAATTGGGATCAGGTCTGGTGACTGTGGAGGCCAGGTTATCTGGCGCAGCACCCCATCACTCTCCTTCATGGTCAAATAGCCCTTACACAGCCTGGAGGTGTGTTTGGGGTCATTGTCCTGTTGAAAAATAAATGATGGTCCAACTAAACGCAAACCGGATGGAATAGCATGCCGCTGCAAGATGCTGTGGTAGCCATGCTGGTTCAGTATGCCTTCAATTTTGAATAAATCCCCAACAGTGTCACCAGCAAAGCACCCCCACACCATCACACCTCCTCCTCCATGCTTCACGGTGGGAACCAGGCACGTAGAGTCCATTCGTTCACCTTTTCTGCATCGCACAAAGACACGGTGGTTGGAACCAAAGATCTTAAATTTGGACTCATCAGACCAAAGCACAGATTTCCACTGGTCTAATGTCCATTCCTTGTGTTCTTTAGCCCAAACAAGTCTCTTCTGCTTGTTGCATGTCCTTAGCAGTGGTTTCCTAGCAGATATTCTACCATGAAGGCCTGATTCACACAGTCTCCTCTTAACAGTTATTCTAGAGATGTGTCTGCTGCTAGAACTCTGTGTGGCATTGACTTGGTCTCTAATCTGAGCTGCTGTTAACCTGTGGTTTCTGAGGCTGGTGACTCGGATGAACTTATCCTCCGCAGCAGAGGTGACTCTTGGTCTTCCTTTCCTGGGTCTGTCCGCATGTGAGACAGTTTCTTTGTAGCGCTTGATGGTTTTTGTGACTGCACTTGGGGACACTTTCAAAGTTTTCCCAATTTTTCGGACTGACTGACCTTCATTTCTTAAAGTAATGATGGCCACTTGTTTTTTTTTACTTAGCTGCTTTTTTCTTGCCATAATACAAATTCTAACAGTCTATTCAGTAGGACTATCAGCTGTGTATCCACCTGACTTCTCCACAACGCAACTGATGGTCCCAAACCCATTTATAAGGCAAGAAAGCCCACTTATTAAACCTTATAGGGCACACCTGTGAAGTGAAAACCATTTCAGGTGACTACCTCTTGAAGCTCATCAAGAGAATGCCAAGAGTGTGCAAAGCAGTAATCAAAGCAAAAGGTGGCTACTTTGAAGAACCTAGAATATGACTAACATATTTTCAGTTGGTTCACACTTTTTTGTTATGTATATAATTCCACATGTGTTAATTCATAGTTTTGATGCCTTCAGTGTGAATCTACAATTTTCATAGTCATGAAAATAAAGAAAACTCTTTGAATGAGAAGGTGTGTCCAAACTTTTGGTCTGTACTGTAGTTATGTTCAGCTGACATTAGCACATCGCTAATGTCAGCCAGCTTAATACCCATTTTTCTGATGACAGAAACCCTTTAAAAAGTCAGTTTGGGAAATTTTCTGAAAAATTTTAAGATTTGCTTCTAAATTTCTAAGGCCTTTTTCACGCGAGCGAGTTTTCCGCGTGGGTGCAATGCTTAAGGTGAACGCATTGCACCCTCACTGAATCCGGACCCATTCATTTCTATGGGGCTGTGCACATGAGCAGTGATTTTCACGCATCACTTATGCGTTGCGTGAAAATCGCAGCATGCTCTATATTGTGTGTTTTTCACGCAACGCAGGCTCCATAGAAGTGAATAGGGCTGCGTGAAAATCGCATGCATCCGCAAGCAAGTGTCGATGCGGTGCGATTTTCACGCATGGTTGCTAGGAGATGATCGGGATGGGGACCCGATCATTATTATTTTCCCTTATAACATATAAGGTTATAAGTGAAAATAATAACATTCCTAATACAGAATGCTTAGTAAAATAGTGGTGGGGGGGGGGGGGGGGGTTAAAAAAATAAAAATTAATTTAACTCAACTCATCCACTTGTTCGCGCAGCCTTTTCTTCTGTCTTCTTCTTTGATGACCTGGAGGAAAAGGACCTTTGGTGACATCACTCCGCTCATCACATGGTCCATCACATGGTCCGATGGACCATGTGATAAGCGCACTGATGTCACCAAAGGTCCTTTTCCTCCAGGTTATCAAAGAAGAAGACAGAAGAGAAGCCAGGCTGTGCGAACAAGTGGATGAGGTGAGTTAAATTAATTTATATTTTTGTTTAACCCCTCCATCCCTATTTTACTAAGCATTCTGTATTAAGAATGCTATTATTTTCCCTTATAACTATGTTATAAGGGAAAATAATAAAATCAACACAACACCTAACCCAAACCCGAACTTCTGTGAAGAAGTCCGGGTTCGGGTCTGGGTAACAAACATGCAGATTTTTGTGACAATATGTGATGAGAAAATATTCTCAGAATGGCCTGGATAAGTAAAATCATTTGAAAGTTATCACCATATAAAGTGACACATGTCATATTTGCAAAAATATATCTGGTCCTTAAAGGGACACTGACGGGCCCAATAAGCATATTTAGGTATATATATGACAGTACAGGTCTTATAAAGTGTATTAAAATCATCTAAGTAGCCCCCCTGTCCACCTTATAAATACAGTAAACTGAAGTTTTATAACCTGCTTGAATCGTCTTCAATCTGCCCAAGGGGCGGCGTTTCATCTCCACTTGCGCCCAGCCAGCCGCTCCCAACTGCCGTTTTGAAGCGCCGCCCAGCTCATCAATATTCACTTTGCTGGGCGGCTTCTGCTGTCCCCGCTCTGAAGCGCTGCGCTGAACAGTGCCTGGCGCATGCGCATAATGCAGAGGCTGAAGTGGCCTCTAAGATGCAGACTGTACGCAGGCGCGATGCTCCCGGCCAGTGCCGGGCGCATGCGCTGAAGATGAGACGGATAGGATTGTATTGGGCATGCGCTGGATCTTGTGAAGTCGGGGACAGTAGCAGCCGCCCAGCAAAGTGAATATTGATGAGCTGGGCGGCGCTTCAAATCGGCAGTTGGGGGACGATTCAAGCAGGTTATAAAACTTCAGTTTACTGTATTTATAAGGTGGGCAGGGGGGGATACTTATATGATTTTAATACACTTTATAAGACCTGTACTGTCATATATATAACTAAATATGCTTATTGGGCCTGTCAGTGTCCCTTTAAGGTGAGAAATGGCCCAGTCCTTAAAGGGTTAATGTGAACTTGTAATGATCGGGGATGCAGAATGTTTTGATGGTCTGTGAAATAAAGACAGGTAAAGGCAAAGTTCAAATTGCAGCAACCAAACAACTTTACTGTTTATGTATTTACAATGTATTTTATTTTCAATAATCATAACTTTAATGCAAATGTTCAGCATAATATATACAATAAATGTAAAAAACCCCACAAGTTTAGCCTTTTTTTTTTTACAGGAATTCAAAACCATTTGGAAGGCATTATATGATACAATTTACACATGGAACCATAATTCACAGTGTTCATTGGAACCGACTATGGCCTCATGCACACGACCGTTGTTTTGGTCCGAATCCAAGCCGCAGTTTTTTGCGACTTGGATGCGGACCCATTCACTTCAATGGGGCCGCAAAAGATACGGACAGCACACGGAGTGTTGCTCCGTTCCGTGGTCCGCAAAAAATATATAACCTGTCCTATTCTTGTCCGTTTTGCAGACAAGAATAGGCAGTTATATCAGTGGCTGTCCGTGCCGTTCCGCAAATTGCGGACCGCAAAACACACAATGGCCGTGTGCATGAGGCCTATAACAGGAATTTTGCCAGAACCTTGTGGTATCAAAAGGGTTATTGAGGTTAGACTGTTGTTGTTCAAGGCAGTACGTGGTTTCAGGGACAGTGGAGCACAGAATACATTTTTCAGTGGTTGTGACTAGAGATGAGTGAATTTCCGGTTATGACATTCTTTCACGCTTAGTTTACTGGTAAAAGGTGAATTGCGTTATGGATTCCGTTACCACGGACCATAACGCAATTCTGTGACGAAATGCCTTTAGAGGCATTCTGTT
The DNA here is from genome assembly GCF_014858855.1 of Bufo gargarizans. NCBI lineage: Eukaryota > Metazoa > Chordata > Amphibia > Anura > Bufonidae > Bufo > Bufo gargarizans. The sequence continues at coordinate 502,299,976 of NC_058082.1, forward strand.
ATTCATTCCGTCATAATAGAAGTCTACGGGCTGCATAAGGGATCCGTCCCATTTCCGTTATGCAGGAGAGAACCCCCCTGTATAACGGACACGGGATGGATCCGTTTTGCAGCCCAAAGACTTCTATTATGACGGAATGAATAGCGGAATGCCTCTAAAGGCATTCCGTCATAGAATTGCGTTATGGTCCGTGGTATCGAAATCCATAAGGCAATTTACCTTTAAACCAACAAACGAAGTGTGAACGAATTTCAAAATATGAAATTCGCTCATCTCTAGTTGTGAGCTAATGGTGAGCGCCATGTGTAATCAATCTGCATGTTACAATACATTGTCATTACAAGTCTGCTTAGGTGTGGGGAAAGACATATTGGACTCTGGGGGAGATTTATCAAAACTGGTGCAAACGAAAATTGGCTGAGGCCGCGTTAACATATGTGTTGTGAACTTCGGCAGTCTGTCCACTGCAACCGTGCATCGCCATATCCCCATTCACTGTAATGGGATCCGGCGGGAATCCGACTGCTTTCCGGCATATACGCCAGCTCTCAGCCAGACAAAAGATGCTGGGTGCAAAAAGCCAGACACATGCCGGATACAGTGACCGGATCAGAGAGCCGGAGAGCCACATGTGAACCGAGCCTTCGTTGCCCAGAGAACCACCAATCATATTCCATCCCTCATTCTTCAAAGGAGGTCTGAAAAAAATGACGAGTGGAATCGGATCGGTTGCTAGTTTTCCTTTACACCAGTTTTGACAAATCTCCCCCACTTTGCCTCATTAGAAACAGCCTGCCATCATCTTTAGGGCTCATGCACACAGACGTATTTTCGTTCCGTATTTTTTTGCAGACCGTATGCAGAACCATTCATTTCAATGGGTCTGCAAAAAAAAAAACGGAAGTTACTCCATGTGCATTTTGTTTCTGTATCTCCGTTCCGCAAAAAAATATAACATGTCCTATTATTGTCCGGATTACGGACAAGGATAGGACTGTTCTATTAGGGGCCAGCTGTTCTGTTCCTCAAAATACCGAATTTTTTGCAGATTCGTTTTTTGCGGACCACAAAATATATACGGTTGAGTGCACGAGCCCTGAAATACTGATCAAGACAGTCGTCATTCATACAGTAATTTGATGTTTCCTCTATATAGATGCGCCCACTAGACTGTTTTTCAATCTAAAATAACGGATCTCAGATGGAAATGGCTCAAATGGATGCCAAATGTGCTTAACTGATGCTCAGGATCCGTGAAGGATTAGTGTTTGGTCTGTTTTTTCATCTGTGTTTCACTGACAGCTGATAATTTATTTCCATAGCATCTCCTCCTATTGGTCCATGAAATACGGATGGCATCCATGTTGCGTCCATGTTCTGCGGCCAAGAGTGGTCCGTGGTATGCCGGGCTGGATTCCTGTTCAGAGCAGGAGCGCACGGCGTAATTGGTTGCTATGACGCTGTGCGCTTCATGTCGCCGCTGCTGTACAGTAATACACTATATCGAGTGTATTACTGTACAGCAGCAGCGGCATGAAGCGCACGGCGTCATAGCAACCAATGACGCCGTGCGCTCCTGCTCTGAACAGGAATCCAGCCCGGCATACCACGGACCGCTCTCGGCGGCGGAACATGTCCGTGTGCCTTCGGCCTATAATGGGCATGATGGATCCGTGATCATGGACATAATAGAGCATGCTTCTGTGCTAAAACCACGGACTGTGCCAAAACACTGATGTGCGAATACACACAGCAAAATGAATGGGGACATGTGCTGTCTGTGGAGAACGCGTACAGCGCACGTCAGTGAATCACTGACTGGTGAATGAGGCCTGGTTCTGCAGTCTAGTCATCTGCTGTAGCTGATCTGGTCCACTGGGTTTAGTTCTCTGGCCTCTGGTCACCGTCAAGGCATGGACATCAGCCCTGGCTGTCCTTGGTGTCCACAGCCATGTTTATTGTAGCTACCTCTCATCTACGGCCATGTTCCATCTCAGCATCACCAGCCAGAGACCACTCCTCTGCCTGTTCCTTGGCTTTGGAGCAGTCTCTGCGTCCGCTCCATGCTGCAGTAGCTACCACAAAGGACCTTCTTTGTGTGCACCCCAAGCAGGGCATGTGTCCTAAACTGGCTAGTCCAGTTCTTATATACAGGGTCCCTCTGAGATCAGCAGTGACATCAAAGAGGGTTTAGCTTTTACCCCCTCACTGCTCTTCCAAGCAGAGAGCAGTTTACAGTGCATTGGTGGTGGAGCAGCAGCACCATCTAGTGACCAGATCTCTCCACTACAACTCATTATCTCTTACACTCTTCAGCTGCTGACATTTTCATTGTAATCAGGGCAACAATGGAGCAGCAGCATTGCCCATATATGCGGTCGCGCAGCTTTTATAGTCCCCCTGCTCGGAGCCTTTGTAGGCCTGTTCACTGCGGTAGCCCACAGGCTTGGACATCAGGTCATGCCATGACTGTGGCTCACCCCGCACACAATTTTTGCTGCATGCATTGTCATGGTAGGTGCCCCAAGAACTATTTGGAACAGACACCAGGCATGCTGCACACACTGCTGGCAAGCTTCTGAGTTTTATACAGAACTCAAAGACTGCTACCACCCATCGGAACTTCTGAAATGGAGAAAGGGGGGTGGGAAAGGAGTTGTGTTATCGTTGGAGGAGTGTTCTTGGGTATAGCTAGGGGGTGAGCAGGTGGGGTACTTGTCCCTGGTGCAAAGCTAGGGGCAAGATTGAAATGCCTATCTTGCCAGTTATCACTTAATGGGGTTCTCTGGGAATAATTTAGAATGGCCTAGAGGGGATAGGCCACACATTGCACTACTCTATACCAGATGGCAATGATGTGATCCTGCCTATGTTATGCCAGTTTGACAGGAAAACTCACCAATGTGTGGTATATGCAAGTGCCAGAGTGTAGTGTGTAGGCATCTCTGCAAGTGGAGGCAACCAGTCCTGCTCACATTCTAGGACAGGTTGCTGGCAGCCATTTTAAATAATTACCAGATAACCCCTTTAAATCAGGTTCTTCCCAGTCACTCTGGCTCCTCATTTGCTTCCTCCAATTCCTCCCCTCTTGGCCTGTGTAGACATGCAGGGCAGCTATGGGTTACCCACCCTTCTTCTTGCTCCTTGTTTGAAAGCTGGCATCCTAAGCTTTCAAACAATCCCAGAATCACAGCATTATAGTAACTACATTGGGAGACATAGCTGTTAGAAATAGGGTTGGCAGTGATTGCAGCTGAAAGTGGAAGTAAAAACTGCTTTCATTTCCGACTTGATTTCTAACATTTCTTCAGATATAGTGATATAATGCTGTGTGATTCTGGTATTGTTTGAAAGCTTGGAGCACCAGCTTTCAAACGAGGCATATCTCTGGCTGCTACCAGTCCCAAGATATTAGCAGCTAAAGTAGACTTCCCCTCTTCAGTCTGGTTTACTTTGGGCACTTGGGACAGCTAAGCCTGCCTAGCTGGGCACTTAGGACCCATTTTTATCAGAATAAGGGTCCTTTCACACGTCCATAGTTCCGGGTCCACATCCGTAGATAGAAAAAGATAGAGCATGTCCTATTCATGTCTGCAATTGTGGACAAGAATATGCATTTCTATCATAGGGCCAGCCATGTGCGGTGTTCAGAATGCAGAATGCACATGGCGGGTATCCGTGTTTTGTGATTTTGCGGACCGCAAAACAGTTACGGATGTGTAAAAGAGGCCTAAAAGTGCTTTTCCTGGACATGGAATAAAGACACAAAGTACACACTGGTATGTTTGGAATGTGTTTGAAATCATCTGTGGGGCAATGCTGTTAGTTGTATTGGTGAAATTGGTGTGACAGTCTCCCTTTAAAACATTTTAAAAAATGCGAGTGGACTTTCAGTCCCCCCCTATGTAAGTATCTAGAATACAGCCGGTCAGGATATTTAAGTGGGAAGGGGATGTAGGGTCTATATCTGAGGATCAGTGGCCCAGTGCTGTCCCTAATGTGCCTCTTGGTGAGGGTAGCTGGCTTTCACAATTAGAAATTCTTCATATAGTTAATAAAACTGGTCTTTCTCAGTTGACCTCCATGTGTGATTTCTGGAAACACTAATAAAAAAAAGCTGAAATATTGCATAAGAATTAGAGTGCCGTGTTTACTTCTTAATTTCTCAATCATATAGGCATAAGGTCTGATGCCAAGTGTGCAAAATTTAGGTTCGAGTCTTCTGACCTTATGCATATGCTGCAGGAGTGATTATATACTGGAATCTGGAAACGTCATCAGAGTTGTCAGTTGAGTTATTCATTAAATATATCTAGGGATCCGAAGGCCTGCCTATTGGGATAAGTGGATGAATTAACTGTGAACACATCAAAAGGTTGTTGTAGGTAATTTATTGACATAAATTGATAGCTTTCCATTGGATTCAATTGTCTCCACCTGTATTGAGTGTATTTATAGACAAGGTAAAGTTGCTATTACTGTATGAAAATGCAATATTGCAAAAAAGAGGAACATACTCCAAATATGAAAAGCTATGGTCGCCATGGTTGGACACACCCGGTCCAGCTACTCACACTTTGTTGAATAGTTGGGGTTAATGCTAAACACTTCTGGTTAGATCAAATACTATGTGAGTGGTGATTTTACAGCCTGTAAGGGTCTACTTTCAGGGTGCCCTTTTTGCACACTACAGGATGGGTCTCCTTTGTGTGCATGTGCCTTTCCTGTATTTCCTGAACTTCCTTTGGATGGACCATATACTCGTCGACCGTAAAGTTGGAGGAAGATAAGTGGGAAGTTTAGGGAAGGTTTAAAAAAAAAAAAAAAAAAATTGTATGTATACTATGTTGAAAAATCAATAAAAAAAATCTGATTCTTGGAAGTTAGGGTTCGTTCACATCACCGTTCAGCCTTTCCGTTCTCCTGCTCCGTTTAGGAGCAGGAGAATGGAAAGAACGGAGAAGGCACATAACTGAGCCAAGCGGAGCCTAAGGACCCCATAGACTATAATGGGGTCCATTATGTTTCCGCTTAGAAGATGATTTTGGAGCGGAGAAAAGTTGTGCATGCAGGACTTTTGGCTCTGCTTCAAAATCATCTTCTGAGTGGAAACATAACGGACCCCATTATAGTCTATGGGGTCCTAAGGGCCCCGTTTGGCTCAGTTATGTGCCGTCTCTGTCCTAAACAGAGCAGGAGAACGGAAGGGCTGAACGGTGATGTGAACGAAGCCTTACAAGGCCATTGTTTGGCCACTACCAATATATAGTCACCTGTCTCCCAATTTCATCAAAAATACTTTACATTTCTCTCTTCATAACATAAAACAGAAGTAATTTTGTTTTACAATAAAATTACATATATCATGATCACATGTTTAGTAAATTCTGGTGGCTAGTTTCACTAATACATCTTAGTTCATGTCCTAGAAATATAAAATTCTAGAATTTATTGTTTTTTTACTCTGTTTTGTAAAACAAATTGCTACGCAAAGTATCAGCCTCTTGACTTCTTTTCCTTAGAAGATGTCTTGCATCCCAGCCAGTATTGTGCAATGGATCGTGGGTAGCGAGGAGAAACGTGGTCCACACGCTTTGTCTGGAGGTTTACACGGTAATACTTATCTGGAGGTATTAAAAAAATAGAAATTATGACATTAGTTCAGAGTTTTAATAATTAGTATATGTGTGTATTACAATGTTTATGAGGAATCCACAGGATATGCTATAAATGTCTGAATTGATCTTTAGAACTGGCCATCCTATCTAGTCCCACCTGGATATGGCGACCAGAGGTGGTTAGAACTATGGAAGCAGCGAGCAGGCTGAGCTACCCTGTTTCCATAGCTCGAAAATGCCACATCCAGATGTGACAAGGTCAGGCGGACCCATTCGGAAATGGGAATAACTGTTTAAGAATAGAAATTATTATTTGGAAATACATAATTTTCCCAGTTATGATTTAAGCAAGGAGTAGACAATGTCATAAACCAAGTATCATTGTTACCTTCAGATATCATATCCTATCACAGTCCAACTCCAAAGCATTGTGTCATACCCCTATGTAATCAGTTGTCATGCTACTGTCACGCTTCGTGTGGGAGGGAAACCTACACCGAATATAGGAGGGAAAGGGGTGAGGGGAAAGGCCTGGAAACTAGGGAAAGGAGCAGGTCACCTCCTAGAGAAAACCTAATCAAAGTCCTGACTGACTGCAAGTATGAACTGACCCTGAAGGTAGGTGAGTTCATACTCCGGAACCTAAGTCCTAACTCACCCTGTAGGACCCTGGTACTAATGTCAGGACAAGAGACAACCTGTTCCTCCAAACGGTAGGACGAACAGGAGTCTCCTGCTGGCCTAAACACAAAAGACAGGAAAAAGAGCAACACAAGTAAACCAACCATAAACAAAAGCGAAGGAAGACACTTAGGCTACATGCACACGACAGTGAAAAAAAAGTCTGTTAAAAACAGACACACTGTCTGTTTTTAATGGCCATTTTGCATCAGTGTATGCATCCATTTTATAGCCATGTGTCTGTTTTTAATGTCCGTTTTGCATCAGTTTTTTTCATGTTGCTGCCCTTAGCTTTAATAATGCCCCCTATTTTGGCCCCAGCTAAAATAATGTCTTCCATGGTGTAAATCATTTTTTTATAGTGCCCCCAGATTTAATAATACCCCCATGTGGGCCCCTAGCTAAAATAATGTCCCCCGTATTGTAGAATTTTTTTATTTTTTTTTACTGCCCCCAGCTTTAATAATGTCCCCCAAGTAGGCCCCCTGGTAAACTAATGTCCCCATAGTGTATGATTTTTTTTTTTATCGCCCCCAGCTTTTATAATGCCCCCAATGTAGTCCCCCATCTTAAATAATGCCCCATAGTGTAGGAATAATTTTTATAATGTCCCCAGCTTTAATAATGCCCCCAATGTAGGGCCCCATAATAAATAATTTCTCCCATGGTTTAAATAATGCCCCCATAATTGACCACCACAGTTTTTTTTTTACTGATTTTACAAAGAAAAACAAAAAATCATCTTATCCACTTGCTCACGCTGCAGCAGTCTCTTATCTCTTCACTGAACGGGACCTGCCGAAGGTGCGTGATGACGTCACTGCGCAGTCCCACGTGGTTACGTCACCCCGCATATCGCAGATCCTTCGGCATGTCCTGCTCAATGAAAAAGAGAATATGCCGCACCACAAGCAAGTGGATGAGGTGTTTTTAGTTTTTTTTTTAACCCCTTCTGGGTAAAGTGTACCCCTTTTTTAACAGCCGTTAGACGGTTGCACTCCTGTCAATCGGCCATTAAAAAGGGTCCCATTGATTTCAATGGGTCCATCTGACCATGAAAACGGCCACGTTAAAAGAACGGCCACGTGAATAGCCCCAAAGACTAATGGTCACACGGCCATTATTCGTGTGCCTGAGGCCTTAACTTCAAATGGCTATGGAAGCACAGGAACTCCACCGAGGTCCGAACACCAGCACTCCACAAGGCTGAAGCTAAAGCACAGCATGGTGGGAGAAGCCACAATAAATAGGGAAGGTAAAATGACCACATAAGCAACACCTGAAGCAAGGGGTGTGGCCATTACCAGAAACAACACAGACAGGAATTGATCCACAAGAACCTGTCAGATCAAACCACGTGTTGCCAGTCTCACTGATCTCCTGGCACCCGTCATAGGGACATCCATGACAGCTACATGGCCACTATGTACACAAGCAAAACAGTAAAATTCATGCTGTCCGCACCCGTAGTTTCGTTCCGCGGCAAAAAATATAGAGCATGTCCTTTTCTTGTCTGCAATTGCACACAAGAATAGGCATTTCTATAATGGGTTGCCCATTCCGCAAATTGTAGAACGCACATGGGCGGCATCCGTGTTTTGCGGACCGAAAAAACACGGCGGGGGCGTGTGAACGCGCCCTTAGGAGGGAATTTAGCATTCCCCTATTCCCCAGTTTTGCGACTTTTAAAATGCCATTGTGACTTTTTTTTAGTTGCAACTGGCATTTTTAAACCATCCTTGCCAGTTCCCGATGGTGGGGTGTAGGCCATGGTGAGGTGTAGGCAGGTCCCTCAGCCATGGCACATTTATCATAACTTACTCCAGAAACTGGCGTAAATGATAAAAGAAATCTATAGCAGGTCCAAGCTTTTGCAAATTTTATTTTGGCACACAGACTGCCGAAGAAGCCTTATAATTTATGATAAGGTCTGCACATTGTCATAAATAACATGCCTTCTCCAGCAGAGCAGCCCTTATTAAGATCGGTGTATCAAACGCTGGTCTTGATAAATCAGGGCCTAAATGCTTATGGCAGAAGGGCCTATGCACCACTACATGGTTTTTTGCACTTTTTGCAAAACCTGTTTATTGGTACATACAATAAAAAGTACCGTATAAGACGCACCTAGGTTTTTGGGGAGGAAAATAAGAAAAAAAATATTTTTAACCAAAAGGTGTGCTGTGGGTTTGGTGGGTTTGGAACTAGGTGGTCTGTGGATGGCACTATTACTGGGGATCTGTGGATGACAGACACTGTTATGGGGGGATCTGTGGATGACGGACACTGTTATGGGGGGATCTGTAGATGACGGACACTGTTATGGGGGAATCTGTGGATGACGGACACTTATGGGGGAACTGTGGATGACGGACACTTATGGGGGGAACTGTGGATGACGGACACTGTTATGGGGGAACTGTGGATGACAGACACTGTTATGGGGGGATCTGTGGCTTTCACTGTTACAGGGGGATCTGTAGCTGGCACTGTTACAGGGGGGGGATCTGTGGATGGCACTGTTATACATGTGTCATCCACAGACCCTCCCAGCCCATAACTGTGCCATCCACATATCCCCCGCCGCTCCAGTATACTAATATAATATGTCTTATTCAATTAATAGTTATTAAATATGCCTCTTTATTCCTAAAAGTACCTTAAATCCTAAGCGCTTCAGTACAATGCCGGCAGGCCGGGCAGCCGGCGCGGCGCGTCACTCACTGACGTCACTTGCCTGCGCCGCCTGCTTCATTCATAAAGTAGGCGGCGCAGGCACGTGACATCAGGGAGTTACGCAGCCGCCCGCCCGGCCTGCATTGTACGGATGTGCTTAGGATTTAAGGTACTATTAGGCATAAAGGGGCATATTTAATAACCATTAATTGAATATGACATATTTTATTAGTACACCGGAGCGGCGGGGCGGGCCTTTAGTACAGTGACTGCACCGCCGCTATTGCCGGCCCCAGCTCCTCCTCCCAGTCCCTCCCCGAGTCCTCGCTCGCTTTACATCGCTGCCATTTTGGGGGAAGAAAAAGTGCGTCTTATACGGCGAAAAATACAGTATATACAAAATTGTGATCGCGTGAGGTCTGGTAATTTTTTTTGTAAGTTTGTGCACTGCATGGTTTTTGTAGAGCTTCTTAAGTATGAAGCCATACGACCATTTTTTCGTAAGCTCTGTTCCTAAAGCTAATTTCACACTCATATTAAAATCTTTTAGCAGCCTCTTCCGACAGAAGAACAGCCTGACTATAATGGGACCCCGCGGGGATCCAGCCTGTGTCGGGATTCGTCAGGACAAAAACCTCTGCATGCACCAGTTTTTGTCCGGCCTGTGTCGGGCACTTATGCCGTAAGCAAGCCAGATACCAGCCGTGTTCAATTATAGTCAATGATAACTGGCGGTGCTCTGGCCCTTTCCGCTGATGCCAGACACGATGGACTCCGGCAAGCTGTACCTCTGCCGGAACAGCTTGCTGGAAGACTTTAACACTATTGTGAAACTATGCTAAGTTCAGTGTTTGTATATAGAGAAAATTTCTCTACGTATATAGCAAATATACACCACAAAATGATGTAAACATAGCCATACTATCTGTTTCAAGGAAAACATCAGGTTTTCAAATGTAACATAAAGAAACAAATATACTCTAATTTACAGAACCTCAGTTTCACCAGCAATCACATTGTCCTGGAAGTTTGAAGCTTCTTGTGTAAGCCGAGATGCTTCAATGCGGGGTATCATGACAGAGAAGTGGGCTGTCCTAGCTAATGAACTGGGCCAGACTGCCATCCCCCTTCATCACGTCCCCTACACATAGGAAGGGGGAGCCTGTGTTGGAGAATCTCTACTTACAGGAGAAGCTCCAGACTTCGAGGACCACGTGACTGTGGGTGAAATTGGGCCATGTGTAAAGTTTCTGTAAAGTTTTGCACATTAGGAAGTTTTATTTAACATTTGCAAACACCTGTTTTTCCTGCTTCGGGCATCTCCTTTAAATATCTGTAAAAGTGCAATAAAACTTTTTTTAAATCACTGCCTTCATTGGGTTTTAGTTTGTTTTGGTCAACTGGTCACTCCTTTTTGATAACTACACTACGCCTATTGTCCAATCTAACCACCGGCTATAAGATCATACACACCATTTTTAAAGAAGTAAACACTTTGTATTGGCTGGCATTTTGGAGGACTTTCAGGAGGAACCCAATCAGGATCATCTTCATCAGAATTAAAACTGCCGAAAAGGTCATATGTATCAAACCAGCTACCCATTTTTTTGCTCTTTCTTCGGTTGGTCTTTCGTCTTCTACTGCGACGTAGAGGAGACTTTTTCTTTTCAGGAACATAAAATCTGCTTGGCAGCACAGCATCAATTGTATTTGGAACACCTTTCCAGTCTTTGCTTATACAGCGGGGAGCTTCATTGCTGTCTGAAATCGATATATATGAATCATTGTAATAAAAAAATAAAAAAAATTAATACATATACAAAGATTCCAGTGTGTAAATTACATGAAAATTGTAAATGTTACAGGATGATTAATACAAATCTATAACTTAATTTTGGCTGATGGTGGATAACCCATTTACATATGTCAGTTTATCACTTTCTAGAATTTCCTGGTTGACTGAAGCTGCTTTGTGCTGAAATAGTACATAGGAGCGGAATAAAAACAGAGGTGCCCCAAATTCAGACCAAGAAAGAAACTGCTGTAGAGAATATTTGCCACAATTATGGAATAATCCACAGGTTAATCTGGAAATGAGTTTTGGTGCAGATTTGCTTGTAGATTTCACAGTGGAAAACAGAAAAATAAATAATAATAATAATAAAAAAAAACACTGGCACAATATGTGGCTACCTTGCTTGGCCCCATTCCAGCATCTGTACAACCAAGACTCCTGTGGTGATTGTTTTATGTGACGCCGGGTTGTACAGAGACCAGCACAGGAACAGGCAAGGGTGTCACATAAGTGCCAGGGAAGGTGAAAACATTGGTATTTTTTATTTAAGAATCAGAATCCAAACTTCAATATGTGCTCATATTTAGTTGCAGCTGAGGAGCAGAATACTGGAGTTGCCATATCCGGTGTACCCGGATACTGCTGGGGCCCAGGGGATCCTATTCACTATAATGAGGCCCAAAGGGTTTCTGGCATGAATGCTGGCATTCTGCTGGATAAAATACTGCTGCATGCCAGAAACATGATGGACCCTATTATAGTGAATGGGATCTATAACCCCCTCCACATGGGTCTGGCTATTTCACTTATGGCACTTCCAGTATATTGTTCCCCTGCTGGAAAAGAATACCGGAACGCCTGCCTTAACTTGATTATTCATTATAAAATGCTGAAATAATACTGCCTCAAATATATATATATATATATATATATATACACACACATACATATATACACACACACACACACACACATACATGAACACCGTATACCGTATTTTTGCAGACTTACCACTAAACCATCCTCCAAAGAGAAAGTCAAGGTCTAGTCCCCAGCTGTCATATTGGATCATTACATATCGTGTGAACATGTCTGACGGGGATGAAGCCATACACTCTTCCATGGTGGGTTGGTTTTTGAATTCATACTGCCAATACTGACTACCTATAGTGAAGAAATATGAATTTATAGATTATGCTAAATAAATATTTAAGGCTTATTCCCATCCCAGATAGTGAGATGCAATCACTTTCTGATCATTAGATTGAGGGGTCTGCTGAGATGCGGTACCACGTCTTTGGTTCTCTGACTCCTTTAACCTTTATTTCCTGCACAGGCAGGTACCAGGAGTGCTGCTCCAGTTATAAGTCATATCCTTGTTTTAACGCAAAGTCCACGATTTGAGAATATATAGGCTTAACAGTCTTAGTGATAAAAAAAAATGTGATTTAATATAAGGTAAAACAGACAAATCACATACAGAATAAATAATAAGCAATCACATGGCCTGCCCAGTACAAGATGGGGGGGAACAGACGCCATGTTGTAGCTCATGGCCGACACTCCATGGTAATAGAAGAGATAGGGATAGTGTGTCAAATCAATATAGCCTACCTGGATGATTTTCCTCAATGGAGTGCTACTTAATTGTCTGTGTATACTATGTTTACACCTTTCAGACCCTCCTCCAGTGTTCAGCACGCAAGTCTCTGAGGAAATCACTTAGAACCTTCACAGCACAATGGGGTTTGGGTATGCTATCTAACTATCCCTAACTCACTACGTTACAAGGAATATCATTACACAGAATATAGAAAGTAATATAAAAAAGGACAGAATTAAAGGGGACAGAGCCAACCAGTACTTAAAAATACCCTTACAACACAATCCTAATAATAACTGTGCTATAATAGCATATCCAATCAACAGCCGTCAAATGCAGTTGTGCGGTACCGTGTACTTGTCATGGCACACAGAGACCTTGTGAAGGCCCTCAGGCTGGCCATGTCCCAGCTATTATTACATCAGAATCACTGAGCACTTGTCACAGATGGGAAAACATCAAATACACACCACAACGAATAGACAGCAATCTAGGCCTCAAAAGTTAAGGAAGAGGGATGGTGACCACCTAATAATTTCTAGGTCTTTCCCTAACTCCTGCCAGTATGAGCAGATCCTGATGGTGGAAAAACTCATACCCCGGATAGGCAACAAGTACTTAGCTTAGAAATGTATGAAGAAGTAGGAGATCCAAGACAAACCAGCACTAGCAACTCCAAGCAGAAACTATCACATGTTCAGCAGTATGAGGCGGATCTAAATAGAGCCTCGTCACTGATAATGAGCGGCACCTGAGGAGAGGTTAGATCCTGCCAAACAACAACATACATAGAGGAAAACAGAGAGACAGCATTTTCCCGTGACGCACTCGCATCTTATCCGGGCCAAAAACATGACGCCCGTGTGAAAGAGGCCTAAGAGTTCCTTCCTTTTTTTTTTTTAACAAAGAAGAACCCCACCGCCATTGGTCATTTGTATGGTCTAATAGGATCTTTAGCCAAACTCTCGGTGATATACTCTCGCATACGCCTTCGGGTTCAGAAAGATTATACAACTGAGACTTTGTCAATCTAGCTAAGGTTCACGGGGAAATCATACTCCTGATAAGGAGGCAACTCCTGGTATTCATCCTTAGAGAATACATCAGAAAAATCCGAAAGAAAAGAAGGTAATATTTTAGTAGTTACAACAGAAAGTGACTTGCTAAGACAGTTGTCAAGGCAGAAATCACTCCAATCGAGAATCTGTCTCGCTTGCCAATCGATAGTAGGGTTATATTTGGTTAACCATGGTAAACCTAACACCAGAGGAGCAGGCAAACCCTCCAGCACAAAACATGAAATGGATTCAATATAAGAATCTCCCAGCTTTAGGCGAAAAATGTCCTCCTTGGCCACAGAAAAAGCAAAGTCTCTTCTTAACCCTAAAGTTTTTATCACCTGGTCCAGGTATGACCTGACCCAATTGCATTGGCTCATCACCAGGCACAAGCTTGAGTGTCTCTTTACCCAGAGTGTCAGAAGAGACCGCTTCCCTGTATGATAATGCGTCCCGAGCAAGAGGAACTTTAGATCTCTCCCTCAGGCGTCTATCAATATGCACCGCCAGAGACATGACCACCTCCAATGACTCTGCCATGGCGTCCTTGAGGTTCTCAGACAGTCCTTGACAAAATTGGCTATGGAGAGCCCACCTCCTAAATTCAGCGCAATAGGACTCAACTGAATGCTCTCCCTGCTGCAAGCAAAGCAACTTAGATTCGGTCAGGGAAACCCGATCTGGGTCATCGTAGATAAGTCCCAGAGCTCTGAAAAATTAATCTACCGACCGGAGGGATTGTGAACCAGTCGGCAAAGAGAAAGCCCAAGACTGAGAGTCACCTTTCAGCAACAAAATAATAATCCCCACTCTCTGACTATCGTCCCCAGAAGAACTAGGACGCAGTCTGCAATATAATTTGCACGATTCCCTTAACCGAACAAAGTTGTCACTTCCCCCGGAAAATCTATCCGGGAGAGCAACCTTTGGTTCATTGAAGGGCTGGTTCCCGCTGCAGGAACCCACCGCCTGTGGTCTCTGAAACTGTGCAACGGCCGTGCGGAAGTTAGCCACCTCCAAAGACAGCCCCTGCATACAATCGACCAGTGCAGAAACAGTATCCATAGCTGCACTGACAAAGGATAACTGTTTAGGCAGTTGATAATGTCACAGGTTAAGGGGAAGGATAAACACCAAATACACACCACAATGAATAGACAACAATCTAGGCCTTAAAAGATAAGGAAGAGGGATGGTGACCACCTAGTAATCCCTAGGCCTTTCCCTAACTCCTGCCAGAATGAGCAGATCCTGATGTTGGAAAAACTCATACACCGGATACCTAAAGCCCTGCTAAAACTGACGAGCCCTAGGATAGGTAGCAGGGGATGAGACTGCTGGTTCCTTCCAGAATGAAGGAACCTGTGTCTCCCTGTGGCCTAGAAACAACACACACCAGATAATAAGAAACAGCGAAGGCAACAAGTACTTAGATTAGAGATGTATGAAGAAACAGGAGATCCAAGACAAACCAGCACTAGCAACTCCAAGCAGAAACTATCAACCGCATGGTCAGCAGTGTGAGGCGGATCTAAATAGATCCTCATCACTGATAACGAGCTGCACCTGAGAAGAGGTGAGATCCTGCCAAACAACAACATACATAGAGGAAAACAGAGAGACCTGTCAGATAGCCTCATGTGCAGCAAGTCTATACAATCTTCTCACCTCTCTCACAGGAGGGACCGTGACAGCACTGTAATACAGGAGTATAAGCAATCAAAGGTTTAGGTCCCCTAAGGGGAAGGCTAAAAATGTTAACAAAAGTTAATGTTTTTAAACATAGTTAAAAAATTTTTTTAATATACATGATAGATATTAACAAAAAGCAAACAATTATTTTTCTTTTAAAAGCTGTAAAACATAACAAAAACCATATAAATTTGGTATCTCAATAACCTTACTGACTTGCAGAATAAAGTTAACATGTCATTTTTACCATGCAGTGGAAAGTGCAAAAACAAAATCCTAAAAACAATGTCAAAATTGCGTTATATCTAAAAGTTATACAATACAGTTGAGGTACCCCAAAATGGTGGGATTATATATACAACTTGCTAGGATATGCTATAAAAGTCACATAAGTGGGGGATCCCACTTCTGGGACCCTCACCTATCTCCCAAACAGGCCCCATGTGTAGCATGCTTTCCATTAATTTCTATAGGAGTTCCGAAAATAGCTTAGTGAACTTGTCTATTTTCGGGCGTTCCATCGAAATAATCATACATGGCTGCTCTCTGCTAACTTGGAGATAGTTGTTGCTCCCAGAGGTGGGAGCCGCACCTATCTAAAATTGGTAGCATATCCTAGCGATATGCCACCAATGTCTCAGATGAGACAACCTCTTTAAAAGGGTAGCCCAGAATTTTCCTTTTTATATTTCCCCATCCACTAACCACCCAGCGGGACCTGTGAAGAGATAGATACTTTCCTGCCTGGCAACTTCCTGCAGAGATGGGGTCATGTGCGCCACTAGAGCCAATCACTGGGCTCAAGGTGATGTGTCCCCATGCAGCACATCACTGCTGGGTCATATGCTGCTTGGGGACACATCGCTGCTATGTCCAGTGATTGGCTGCAGCAGCGTACATGCCACCATCCGTAAAGATAATTATATATTTTGTGTCTTTTTTTATTTTTTTTATATGATTTTGGATGGACTCACACATGCAGTATATGTGGCATTTATGAGCCAAACACAAAAGTGTACCAAGAGTATCTTGGTATTGATGACCATTACCTTTGAAGAAGTATGCTTTTTCAGTGCCCTGATAATCACTGGCTGGAAGAGAAAAGGCAGCATCGATATCGTCTGGAATGTTTGAAAATCCATCGTCAATGGCACGTGGGTATCCAGAGTCCATGGTTCCATCAGAAAACCGCCAATATTGTGTACCCTATGAAATCAGGTGGAGATAAGACTATGTGGTCCTTCAGTAGTTTAACATATAGGAAAAAGCATTATATTAAGACATGTTTTAATGAAGATAGATCTGTATTTGAGTAAAGATAAGAAAACTTCACTACTGTTTTGCCCCGGTGTCTTCTCTGTACTGTGTTGTACAAAATTTTGTAGGCTAGTTTCACACTTCCTTTAGGAGTTCCGGCAGGCTGTTACGGCAGAGTTCTTTGGATCCGGCATTGCCGGATGTTACTGGAATGCCCACCAGCCCCTTTGACTATAATAGGGTCTGGGGGAGATATGGCCACTACCCGGAAAATATGCTGGGATTCAGCCGGACAAAAACTGCTGCACGGGTAGCGGCTGGATCGCCACCAGACCCCTTTATAGTCAAAGGGGCCGGATCCAGAGAGCTACTATGGAACTACTAACGGAAGTGTGAAAGAAGCCAACAGGATTATTTATATGAAAAGAAGCGGCCTAAACCTGGCCATACACAGTGCATACTAATCTATGTTAGAGGGGCCAGTATTATATCATGGATGGATCTGTATAAGTAGGAGGCTTGGGCAGAGAGGTGGCAAAGGAAATTTGACACCAGTAAATGTAAGGACATGCACTAGGAAGAGGAAAATACATACATTACTAACTAGGAAAACACTTGGTAAAACTGGGATGGAAAAAGACTTAGGGATATTAATCCTTATATGTACTATGACGTACAGAACGTTGTGGAGCAGTGCAGTGTGAATGGAGCTGACGTCCGACACCCGGCCACAATAACTGGGATCGGTGATGACACACACAGTCATTTTGTCAACTTAGATGCTGTCATCAATGTTGACCAAGGCATCTGTGGGCTTAGAGAGAGGGAGGGGGCTCCCTCTGTCTAAATTTTTGGACTCCAATCAGTTGCCGTGACAGCCTGGGGCCTTGGAAAAGTTCCCAGGCCTGTCATGGCTAACTGCTTGAGAAGCCACACCTCGAGTGTTATAATGCCATAGATCGCAATAGTATTCTTTTGCAGTCTATGGGACAAGCGACCAAAAGACTGCATGTTCATGTCCCCTAAGGGGACTAAAAATTACAGGCAAAAATAAATAAATAAAAAGTTTTAACAAATTGTAAAAAACACAAAAGTAATGAAAACCCAAATCACACCCCCCTTTTTGCAATTTTACATAGGAAAATAAACAAGAAAAAAATTAAACATAACGTGTATCACCATATGTGAACTTAAAATATTCTTCTGCATGATGTATGCTTTTTCGAAAAGTAAAAACGTGCGATTTACCATTTATTGGTCACCTTAGGCTACTTTCACACTTGCGGCAATGTGATCCGGCGGGCAGTTCCGTCGTCGGAACTGGCCGCCGGATCCGCCGATCTGCTGCTGCCTGAAAGCATTTGTGAGACGGATCCGGATGCAGATCCGTCTCACAAATGCATTGCAAGGACGGATCCGTCTCTCCGCTTGTCATGCGGACCGACGGATCCGTCTTGTACATTTTTCGCATTTTTACCGATCTGCGCATGCGCATGCCGGAACGACGGATCCGGCATTCCGGTATTCTGAATGCCGGATCCGGCGCTAATACATTCCTATGGGAAAAAATGCCGGATCCGGCGTTCAGGCATGTCTTCAGTTTTTTTCGCCGGAGAAAAAACCGTAGCATGCTACGGTTTTCTCTTTTGCCTGATCAGTCAAAACGACTGAACTGAAGACATCCTGATGCAAACTGAACGGATTACTCTCCATTCAGAATGCATGGGGATATGCCTGATCAGTTCTTTTCCGGTATAGAGCCCCTGTGACGGAACTCTATGCCGGAAAAGAAAAACGCTAGTGTGAAAGTGCCCTAATCTCCACAAAAAATGTAATAAAAAGGTAATCAAAAAGTCAAATGTTCCCCAACATGTATCATTGAAAAACAAGCTCTCATACAGTTCTGTAGATAGAAAATGTAAAAATGTATGGCTGTCAGAATATGGCGATACAGAGAAAACTAAGCTTTGTCAAAGGATTGAATCCGTTTTAACCCTTTCACCCCTGAAGGTTTTTGTTTTTTGCCTTTTCATTTTGCGCTCCCTGCCTTCCCAGAGCCATAACTTTTTTATTTGTCTGTTCACATAGCCATATAAGGGCTTGATTTCTGCGGGACAAGTTGTACTTTCCAACGCCACCATTTAATATTGCATATGATGTAGTGGGAAGCGGGAAAAAAATTCCAAATGGGGTGAAATTGCCAACAAAAAAGCAATTCCACCACAGTTTTACAGGTTTTTTATTTATGACGTTCGATGTACGATAAAACTGACCAATTTCTTTTATTCTACAGGTCAGTACAAATCCGGTGATACCTTATATGTATAGTTTTTCTTGCATTTTGATGTCGCCATAGTTTGACCTCTATCATTTTTTGTAATTATGTGTACAGAGCTGTATGGGGGCTCATTTTGTGGGGCGATCTGAACTTTTCACTGATACCATTCTGGGGTGTGTATTTTTTTTTGATCACTTTTTATTGATTTTTTTGTAGAAAATGAAGCGACCAAAAACGGTGAATCAGCCATTTGGACGCTTTTTTCCATTTTGCTGTTTGCCATATGGGGAATATATTTTAATATTTTTATACTATGGGCGTTTTCGTACATCGCGACACCCATCATGTGTATTTTTTTTGTTCTTTTATTTTTATTTTGGGAAAAGGGGGGTGATTAGAATTTTTATGTTTTTTTATTAATCTTTTTGTTTTTAAAAACTTTTTATTTTTACACTTTTTTATAGTTCTCATAGGGAACTATAGCATGAAATCATTAGATTGCTATTCTCATAGACTCAATAGTTACAAGAATAGGTACACTACTGTGGTGGATGCAAACAGTAACATCTGACTAAACCCTCACACTGATGTTAAAAAGGAGACTTTAGCCAGTATATCCTTATATTAATGACATACCTAATCCCGCGCACCACGCCAAGGTTTCTCAAGTGGCATGGGACCTAACGCTAAACCTACCTGTACCGTATGGTTAGTACCAGGAGCCAGTGGGCAAATTACAGCAGTGTAAGGTCCGACTCACAGCAACCAGCTCCCAGTTCCCTCCAGTGTGACTAACCACACATACAATGGGAGGAGGGAGGAGGGAGGAGGCTTAGAGTCCCACCCATGGTTGGCTGATATGTTGCAGGCCTCACAGGTGCACCTAAATGCTGCCTATAGATGGTAATCAAGGTGCATTTAGATTGGAGTTTATACACCTCCACATATAAATATACGATTTAAATACGTGGCAAGAAATAAGCAACCCCAAATGCAGTTGTGCATTTATGCTCGGGGAGCAGATACTTCGCTTGTGGTCTGTTGCTAGGGGCAAACCCCAGCAAAAAATGCATACAGTGGCGGATGCCCGCAGCAGACCACAAGTGCCACAGAGACATCCTACATCAGATGGTAAAATGTGTGCATTTGGGGTTGAGCATTTCCTGCCTTTTAAGACCATGTTATTTTGTCCATAATACTAGGGATTGAGCGAGGAAGATCATCTACAAACAACAAAAGATCATGAGCATATAGTGATACTCTTTCCTCATGGGTCCCATATTTAAATCTAGTAATTACTGTAGAAGACCGAGAATGGCAGCCAAGGGCTCAATCGCCAGAGCAATGGTGAAAGAGGACAACCTTGAGGTGTGCCTCTTCCCAATGGAAATAAGGTTGACTCATCCTAGCCCTAGGGGCAACATATAGCGGCTTTACCCACTTAATAAAGGAGGAGCCGCGGGGGGCGTGGCTAACTGCCGACATGAGCGCACGCACTTGAGAGCGGCTCCGTTCCCTGAATCCTATCCTGACTAATCCTGTCAAGCTGCATTCTTCAAACTCGGAGTGGCAAGTGCAGAGGAGAAGGAGGAAGCCCAGGCACCAAGATATGGGGCCCAGCAAGGCACAGTCCGCGGCGGATAAGCTCAAAGAGTATGCCCGCCAGGAGAACCAACATGGCGCCGCAGCTCCCGCTACTCCACGTGCAGCGGTGACGCGCGGGCAGGCCGCACAGCAGATGGAGCCTGATGATGCTGGGGAACCTGAGATCACCGTGAAAGCGGTGTCTGAACAGCTGCTTACGGCGATATCATCATGCCAATCCTCCTTTACCTGCAAGATTGAGGAGGTGCGCGTTGACCTGGGTCTGCTGAGACAAGACGTGCAGCAGCTGAGGGAGAGGGTCAAGCAAACGGAGGATCGAGTGTCGGAGCTGGAGGACTACACGAGGCCGTTGGACTCGAGACTGACGGAGGTGGAGAGAGCTGTCGGGTTATGGAGGCAGAAGTGCGATGACCTGGAGAACCGGGCGCGACGCAACAACGTGCGGATCCTGGGGCTGCCAGAAAGGGCGGAGGGGAGAGACCCGGCTGGCTTCCTGGAGACGTGGTTCAAGGCCCAATTCCCCAATGCTGCGTTTTCCGTGGCCTATGCAGTAGAAAGGGCGCACAGGGTCCCGGCCAGACCACCGCCGCCGGGCGCACCGCCGAGGCCTCTACTAGCCAGATTGCTGAATTGGAAGGATCGTGATCTAATCCTCAGTCAAGCAAGGAGCAAAGGGGCAATTTCGCATGACAACGTTAATGTGTCACTTTTCCCGGATTTCTCTGCGGATTTACAGAAGAAGAGGGCCACCTTCGTATCGGTCAAGAGGCGCCTCAGAGAACTGAACTTGCAGTACTCGATGGCCTACCCGGCGCGCCTTCGTGTGGTGGATGGAGACCGGCCTATATTTTTCACTGATCTGAAGGAAGCTGAGGACTGGGTCGCTAGGCGTCCTAGGCCGCACTGATATGGGACTTCACTTCTAAGATGCAAGTATTGCTGGGCCCCTGGTATGCACGACACGGGCGCCTTGCCATTCAGTTAATGTTATCTTGTTTAACGGTGCAATCTAAAGCCTTACCTATATGTGTTATGCTGCTTTGCGGGCTTTAAGATCTCTGAGGCCTTTGATCCAGATATGTGGGGGAAAATGAGTCCTGAGGGGCTGGATAAGCATGCATGCATTTATTGAGGTTAGATTGCACCTGCAGCTTTATCATCTGCATTGAATGGGGAATAGTCGGCTACCTGTACGGGTATAACAACTTTCCTCCCGTACTGGTCCCCGAATTCATTGCCACATAACTGACACTATGGTATATGTACTGGTTGTATGGTTAGTGGTGTTAGTTGTTCACCTGTTAGGTTATATGTTTATTAGAATACTGAAGACATGGACACATCTTTTTTACACTGAGAGTGTGGGTAGGAGGCGAGCTAATAGACTGAGCAGGGTTTCTCTTCGCTCACTGGTTGGCATCCTGCGCTACTGGAGGGATAGCTTCCTGATTGTATCATGGGATCTTTAGTGGTGATGTCCTGGAACGTGAGAGGCTTGGGCGCACCGCACAAGAGGATAGCGGTATTTTCGCATGTGAGACGTTATTGCCCTCACGTTCTAGGACTTCAGGAGACTCATCTGACGGCTGACACTGGGCACAGAATTGCTAAACAATGGGTGCAGTGGTCACTTCAGTCATATGGCACATCGAATTCTAGAGGAACGGCTTTACTAGTGCGTAAAGGACTCCTTTGGGAGCCGCAGAAATGTGTTGTTGATCCGGAGGGTCAATATTTATTAGTGTATGGCTTTATTAACCACATCCCGTATGTTATTATTAACCTGTATAATCCTCCTCCGGCTAGTCTTTCACTTCTTCAAGTGATTTTGGGGTTTGCGGCACAATATCCCACTGCCCGACTGCTCTGTATGACTTCAACATGGTCATGCAGGAAGAGCTAGATAGATATAGAGCGACTGGTGAGGGAGGAACTGGGGTTCACTCGGTGACGACACTGTTTAGAGTTACGACAGAACTAGGATGGGTGGACTTGTGGAGACTTAGAAACCTGCGACTGAGGGAGTACTCCTGTTTCACTCCCGCTAGGGGGGCGCTTTCGAGAATTGACTACATTTTTGGTAACGCTGCTGTATATACGGATGTAATAGATATTACTTATGAGCCGCGGGG
Organism: Bufo gargarizans; assembly: GCF_014858855.1. Lineage (NCBI taxonomy): Eukaryota > Metazoa > Chordata > Amphibia > Anura > Bufonidae > Bufo > Bufo gargarizans. The sequence goes on from NC_058082.1 coordinate 502,322,371, forward strand.
CCCCTCAGATCATGCTGCGGTTGTGGCACGTTTTAACATCCCTGGGGCTACCTCTGGTGGGGGAAAGATGAGAATTCATCCCTTTTGGCTTTCCCTTCTGACTCAAAACGATAGGATTCCTGACCAGCTGGTAGTTTTTTTAGGTGCACAGGGGGAAGAGACAGAAGCATTACTGTTGTGGGACACCCTGAAGGCCTACCTGAGGGGCTGTTTGAAGTCTTCAATATCATTTGTTAAGAGGGACTCGGCTCGCCAGGAATTGGATTTGCATACTAAATGTAGGGAGGCTGAGGCCCTTTTTTGTGCTGACCCCACGGAGAGTAATAGGCTGGAGTGGATGACTAAGGGTAGGTCGTATATGCTGTACCTTAACCACTTGGCGCCACGCTAACGCCGAAAGGCGTCATCTCCGCGGCGCTCCCAGGCTACGCTAACGCCGATTGGCGTCATCTCGCGTGAGCCGAGATTTCCTGTGAACGCGCGCACACAGGCGCGCGCGCTCACAGGAACGGAAGGTAAGCGAGTGGATCTCCAGCCTGCCAGCGGCGATCGCTCGCTGGCAGGCTGGAGATCCGAATTTTTTAACCCCTAACAGGTATATTAGACGCTGTTTTCATAACAGCGTCTAATATACCTCCTACCTGGTCCTCTGGTGGTCCCTTTTGTTAGGATCGACCACCAGAGGACTCAGGTAGGTCAGTACAGTCGCACCAAACACCACACTACACTACACTACACCCCCCCGTCACTTATTAACCCCTTATAAACCCCTGATCACCCATGATCACCCCATATAAACTCCCTGATCACCCCCCTGTCATTGATCACCGCCCTGTCATTGATCACCCCCCTGTCAGGCTCCGTTCAGACGTCCGTATGATTTTTACGGATCCACAGATACATGGATCGGATCCGCAAAAAGCATACGGACGTCTGAATGGAGCCTTACAGGGGGGTGATCAATGACAGGCGGGTGATCACCCATATACACTCCCTGATCACCCCTGTCATTGATAACCCCCCTGTAAGGCTCCATTCAGACATCCGCATGCGTTTTGTGGATCCGATCCATGTATCCATGGATCCGTAAAAAATCAGGCGGATGTCTGAATGGAGCCTTACAGGGGGGGTGATCAGTGACAGGGGGGTGATCACCCTGATTACCCTGATCACCCCCTGTCATTGATAACCCCCCTGTAAGGCTCCATTCAGACGTCCGCATGCGTTTTGTGGATCCGATCCATGTATCCGTAAAAAATCATACGGACGTCTGAATGGAGCCTTACAGGGGGGTGATCAATGACAGGCGGGTGATCAATGACAGGGGGGTGATCACCCATATAGACTCCCTGATCACCCCCCTGTCACTGATCACCCCCCTGTCATTGATCACTGCCCTGTAAGGCTCCATTCAGACGTCCGCATGATTTTTACGGATCCATGGATACATGGATCGGATCCGCAAAACACATGCGGACGTCTGAATGGAGCCTTACAGGGGGTGATCAATGACAGGCGGGTGATCACCCATATACACTCCCTGATCACCCCCCTGTCATTGATAACCCCCCTGTAAGGCTCCATTCAGACGTCAGCATGCGTTTTGTGGATCCGATCCATGTATCCATGGATCCGTAAAAAATCATGCGGATGTCTGAATGGAGCCTTACAGGGGGGTGATCAGTGACAGGGGGGTGATTACCCTGATCACCCCCTGTCATTGATAACCCCCCTGTAAGGCTCCATTCAGACGTCCGCATGCGTTTTATGGATCCGATCCATGTATCCATGGATCCGTAAAAAATCATGCGGATGTCTGAATGGAGCCTTACAGGGGGGGTGATCAGTGACAGGGGGGTGATCACCCTGATTACCCTGATCACCCCTGTCATTGATAACCCCCCTGTAAGGCTCCATTCAGACGTCCGCATGCTTTCTGTGGATCCGATCCATGTATCCATGGATCCGTAAAAAATCATGCGGATGTCTGAATGGAGCCTTACAGGGGGGTGATCAATGACAGGGGGGTGATCAGGGAGTCTATATGGGTGATCACCCCCCTGTCATTGATCACCCCCCTGTCATTGATCACCCCCCCCCTGGTAAGGCTCCATTCAGACATTTTTTTTGGCACAAGTTAGCGGAAATTTTTTGTTTGTTTTTGTTTTTGTTTTTTCTTACTAAGTCTCATATTCCACTAACTTGTGTCAAAAAATAAAATCTCACATGGACGCACCATACCCCTCACGGAATCCAAATGCGTAAACATTTTTAGACATTTATATTCCAGACTTCTCACGCTTTAGGGCCCCTAAAAAGCCAGGGCAGTATAAATACCCCACATGTGACCCCATTTCGGAAAGAAGACACCCCAAGGTATTCCGTGAGGGGCGTATTGAGTCCATGAAAGATTGACATTTTTGTCCTAAGTTAGCGGAAAGTGAGACTTTGTGAGAAAAAAACAAAAAAAAAATCAATATCCGCTAACTTATGCAAAAAAAATAAAAAATTCTAGGAACTTGCCAGGCCCCTCATTGAATACCTTGGGGTGTCTTCTTTCCAAAGTGGGGTCACATGTGGGGTATTTATACTGCCCTGGCTTTTTAGGGGCCCGAAAGTGTGAGAAGAAGTCTGGGATCCAAATGTCTAAAAATGCCCTCCTAAAAGGAATTTGGGCCCCTTTGCGCATCTAGGCTGCAAAAAAGTGTCACACATGTGGTATCGCCGTACTCAGGAGAAGTTGGGGAATGTGTTTTGGGGTGTCATTTTACATATACCCATGCTGGGTGAGAGAAATATCTTGGTCAAATGCCAACTTTGTATAAAAAAAATGGGAAAAGTTGTCTTTTGCCAAGATATTTCTCTCACCCAGCATGGGTATATGTAAAATGACACCCCAAAACACATTCCCCAACTTCTCCTGAGTACAGCGATACCAGATGTGTCACACTTTTTTGCTGCCAAGGTGGGCAAAGGGGCACATATTCCAAAGTGCACCTTTCGGATTTCCCCGGCCATTTTTTACACATTTTGATTGCAAGGTACTTCTTACACATTTGGGCCCCTAAATTGCCAGGGCAGTATAACTACGCCACAAGTGACCCCATTTTGGAAAGAAGACACCCCAAGGTATTCCGTGAGGGGCACGGCGAGTTCCTAGAATGTTTTAATTTTTGTCACAAGTTAGCGGAAAATGATGATTTTTCTTTTTTTTTTCCTTACAAAGTCTCATATTCCACTAACTTGCGACAAAAAATAAAAAATTCTAGGAACTCGCCATGCCCCTCACGGAATACCTTGGGGTGTCTTCTTTCCAAAATGGGGTCACTTGTGGCGTAGTTATACTGCCCTGGCAATTTAGGGGCCCAAATGTGTGAGAAGTACTTTGCAATCAAAATCTGTAAAAAATGCCCTGCAAAATCCGAAAGGTGCACTTTGGAATATGTGCCCCTTTGCCCACCTTGGCAGCAAAAAAGTGTCACACATGTGGTATCGCCGTACTCAGGAGAAGTTGGGGAATGTGTTTTGGGGTGTCATTTTACATATACCCATGCTGGGTGAGAAAAATATCTTGGTCAAATGCCAACTTTGTATAAAAAAATGGGAAAAGTTGTCTTTTGCCAAGATATTTCTCTCACCCAGCATGGGTATATGTAAAATGACACCCCAAAACACATTCCCCAACTTCTCCTGAGTACGGCGATACCAGATGTGTGACACTTTTTTGATGCCAAGGTGGGCAAAGGGGCACATATTCCAAAGTGCACCTTTCGGATTTCACCGGTCATTTTTTACAGATTTTGATTGCAAAGTACTTCTCACACATTTGGGCCCCTAAATTGCCAGGGCAGTATAACTACGCCACAAGTGACCCCATTTTGGAAAGAAGACACCCAAAGGTATTCCGTGAGGGGCATGGCGAGTTCCTAGAATTTTTTATTTTTTGTCGCAAGTTAGTGGAATATGAGACTTTGTAAGGAAAAAAGAGAGAAAAAAAAAAATCATCATTTTCCGCTAACTTGTGACAAAAAATAAAAAATTCTAGGAACTCGCCATGCCCCTCACGGAATACCTTGGGGTGTCTTCTTTCCAAAATGGGGTCACTTGTGGCGTAGTTATACTGCCCTGGCAATTTAGGGGCCCAAATGTGTGAGAAGTACCTTGCAATCAAAATGTGTAAAAAATGGCCTGCAAAATCTGAAAGGTGCACTTTGGAATATGTGCCCCTTTGCCCACCTTGGCAGCAAAAAAGTGTGACACATCTGGTATCGCCGTACTCAGGAGAAGTTGGGGAATGTGTTTTGGGGTGTCATTTTACATATACCCATGCTGGGTGAGAGAAATATCTTGGCAAAAGACAACTTTTCCCATTTTTTTATACAAAGTTGGCATTTGACCAAGATATTTTTCTCACCCAGCATGGGTATATGTAAAATGACACCCCAAAACACATTCCCCAACTTCTCCTGAGTACGGCGATACCAGATGTGTCACACTTTTTTGCTGCCAAGGTGGGCAAAGGGGCACATATTCCAAAGTGCACCTTTCGGATTTCACCGGTCATTTTTTACACATTTTGATTGCAAAGTTCTTCTCACACATTTGGGCCCCTAAATTGCCAGGGCAGTATAACTACCCCACAAGTGACCCCATTTTGGAAAGAAGACACCCCAAGGTATTCCGTGAGGGGCATGGCAAGTTTTTAGAATTTTTTATTTTTTGTCGCAAGTTAGTGGAATATGAGACTTTGTAAGAAAAAATAAAAAAAATAAAATCATCATCATTTTCCGCTAACTTGTGACAAAAAATAAAAAGTTCTATGAACTCACTATGCCCATCAGCGAATACCTTAGGGTGTCTACTTTCCGAAATGGGGTCATTTGTGGGGGTTTTCTACTGTCTGGGCATTGTAGAACCTCAGGAATCATGACAGGTGCTCAGAAAGTCAGAGCTGTTTCAAAAAGCGGAAATTCACATTTTTGTACCATAGTTTGTAAATGCTATAACTTTTACCCAAACCATTTTTTTTTTGCCCAAACATTTTTTTTTTATCAAAGACATGTAGAACAATAAATTTGGCGAAAAATGTATATATGGATGTCGTTTTTTTTGCAAAATTTTACAGCTGAAAGTGAAAAATGTCATTTTTTTGCAAAAAAATCGTTAAATTTCGATTAATAACAAAAAAAGTAAAAATGTCAGCGGCAATGAAATACCACCAAATGAAAGCTCTATTAGTGAGAAGAAAAGGAGGTAAAATTCATTTGGGTGGTAAGTTGCATGACCGAGCAATAAACCGCTAAAGTTGTGGAGTGCCGATTTGTAAAAAAGGGCCTGGTCACTAGGGGGGTATAAACCTGTGGTCCTTAAGTGGTTAAGGAGAAGAGTGAACATAAAATATTTTTTATGAAGCAGCAGTCATTTGAAGCGGGAGATAGAGCGGGTAGGCTTCTGGCTCAAATCGCTAGGACCAATCAGTCGTCTCCCCCAGTATTACGGATTCTGGACCCAGAGGGTCAGCTGGTAGAGTCTGTGGAGGGAATACTTGAGGGATTCAAGCAGTTTTATAAGTCACTGTATAGTTCAGCAGCACACTATACGGAGGGGGAATTGAATGACTATGTTGCAGAGGTGGACCACCCCAAGCTTGGTGCGGCGGATGTAGCTCTATTAGACAGGGATATCTCCCTGGAAGAAATTCAGATGGCTATTCGTGATCTCCCTGTTGGGAAGGCGCCAGGACCTGACGGGATCCCGATAGAAGTTTACTCACGGTATAGTGAGATCCTCAGTCCTCAACTCCTTAAATTATACTTGGCATCATTTCAGCGACATCAGTTACCCGAGACTTTGTATGATGCGACTATTGTTGTCATATTAAAGCCGGATAAAGATCCAACTGCGTGTGGCTCCTACAGGCCAATTTCACTACTAAATTTAGATTACAAAATATTGACTAGGATACTGGCCTCCCGTCTGAATGGGGTGGTCACGTCTATAGTTCATCAGGACCAAGCAGGATTCATGCCGGGGAGGACCACCTCTGACAATATCAGAAGGGCTCAGATTATCGCTCAGGTAGGGGTGGCGGAGGGTTGTGAATGGGCTCTGGCATCTCTTGACACGGCCAAGGCCTTTGATTCTGTGGAGTGGCCTTACCTCTTGCGGATCCTTCGAGAATTTGGGTTTGGACCGGGGTTTTTGCGGTGGGTTGAGATTCTGTACCAGAGACCTATGGCGAATATATTAGTAAATGGAACCCAGTCGGACTCATTTACTTTGCAAAGAGGCACTAGGCAGGGCTGCCCCCTTTCCCCCCTCCTATTTGCGGTAGTGATCGAGCACTTATCCTTGCGTATTAGGCAGGATGAGTCTTTTATAGGGGTCGCAAAGGGAGATAGGGTGGAGAAGATAGGCCTGTATGCGGACGATCTCCTCCTGTTTATGGCCGAGCCTGAGCGGACCCTCCCCAGAGCTATTGAGGTAATAGAGAGGTTTGGCATATACTCGGGCTTGCACATAAACTGGACGAAATCGGCTATTATGCCTCTCTGGGACCACAACTGGCCGGAGTGCATACATAACTTACCGGTGGTGGATCAGTTTAAGTACCTTGGCATCGTGATCACAAGGGACCCTTGCGCGTCTGTGGTAAGAAATATTGACCCAATAGAGTCATTATTCATTGACAAATTTAAAACGTGGAAGGCATTGCCGATTTCGGTGATGGGGAGACTAAATCTAGTTAAAATGATTCTGCTCCCCAAGGGTCTGTATCTCCTGTCGCACGCATGCGCCCCGGTATCTAAGGCCTTTTTTGACAGACTACATTCAATAGTGGCGGCTTTTGTTTGGGGCAAGGCTAGACGGAAGCTCTCATTGAAAGTGCTACAAAGGACTAAGACAAGGGGGGGGGGGCTGCTTTACCCGATTTTTTTCTTTACTATCTGGCCGGCCAGCTAAAGTATGTGGCGGCATGGGTGAAACAGGGGGAGTTACCAGGGCCGGAGTATTGGCTGAAAGAGTATCTTGGCCTATCTACTCTCTGGCCTGTGCTGGAGTCCCCAGGTTCGGTCCCTGGGAGGCTACTGCCTGCCCACAGGTTGGCTCATCAGGTATGGAAGGCGACTAAATTTAACTCATATGTGGACTTGCCAGATGCGATACCACTTTGGGACAACCCCATGTTCCCACACTTGGTGAACCTGGAGGGTTTGATGACGTGGAAAGGATGTGGGGTGCTGACATTGGCTGAATTGTATGATGGGGGTGTATTGCGGACCTTACAGCAACTCCAGGAGAAGTTTGAGATTCCCCACTCCTTATTCTACAGATACCTTCAATTAAGGCACGCTCTGTGCACTCAATTTAGAGGGTCGAGTCGCAGTATCTCCAAGTATCCGCTGATAGGAGTCCTGCGATCACAGGGGCCTAGGGGCATTATCTCAATATTGTACACATATCTGCTGGGGGAACGCATGGCTCTTCATCCACTGGAGGTAGAGGCGAAATGGAAGACTAATATCCCGACTCTTGACGCTGAAGATTGGGAGGAGGCTATGCTGGTACCCACTAAGGTTTCCCCATCGGTAAATAATAGACTAACTCAATTGTTCATTCTACATAGGAGTTATTTGTCCCCTGTTAGACTGCTTAGAATGGGGAGGTCGACTAGTAGTAGGTGTCATAGATGTCAGGAGGAGGGAGCGGATTTCTGGCACTTGATGTTGGGATGTATGCATTTACAGGTGTTTTGGGGCAAAGTAGTTGAGATCCTTTCCACGATAGTACCGGCACCGATAGGGGTCTGTCCCAAGATTTGCATCTTGGGTGTACTGGAGGAAGAACGGTGGACACATCATCATAGGGTATTTTTGGGGGAGGCGCTCTTCCTGGCTAGGAAGGCAATTGCCTTGAGATGGATGGCGGAAAGGACCCCCACAGTGGGTCAATGGAAGACCTTGATGAACCATGCAATGGCAATGGAAAAAGTGGTGTATACTCATAGAAAATGTCCTCAGAAGTTCCAGAAGGTATGGGGGGAGTGGTGCTCCTCTACGCACTCTTTGCAGTCTGTGCATTTACACTCCGTGTCGGAGGATCCCATTGCGCTGGGTGTATAATCACTGTAATGTTGATATAGAGTGTCTCTATGCTCAATTGTGCAATACTATGGATACCTGCCTAATACACTGTGTGATTTGATGATATGCTGGGTAACAAGTGACTCTCCTGCGTGGGTTGTCACTGTTTCAGGCTGTGATGTACCATGTCTGTTGTTAAACTTCAATAAAACGAGTTTAAAAAAATAAATAAAGGAGGAGCCATACCCCAATTTCTAGATTATTCTGATATTTGCTCAGATCAATCATTCCATGTTCTACGTATAGGTATGATATTTATTATAGCATATATATGGCATTTTTTTCTACTATTATCATTAATATTAATATTATTTCAATCATTAAAATTTTATATCTTTTGAATAAAGCCTTCGAGAGTCATGGCTTCATGCATTAGAAGGCCTCTGTCATCCACAGGGATTGACATCAACCATTCTCTACTTTGCAGTAAAGCCTCCTAGCTAACAAAACAGATAACAATGTGACAAAATCATCTATGAAAATATGACACAAATGTAGATCTAACTCTAAGTCATAATGCCAGACTAGCTCACTTGAACAGGAGCAACAGCTGCAGTACCCAATGTACAGAGCTGGGCTGTGGCTGCTGCATACACTGTTCACTTCCAGATCCAGTGGCTGCTACTAACAGCTGATCGGTGGGGATGCCAGGTGTTGGATCTCCACTGATCTGATATTGATGACCCACTTTATGAGTATAAACATGTCTTGGGAAGCCTCTGAATAGGACTTAATAAAACTTTAATACCAAGAGCAGCCACTATTAAAAGCATGGTGCTATGTTTGGTAAGCAATAGCTGGAACATTGCAGCTCCTTTAGGCAGCTAATTGACAGAGGTGCCAGGAGTTGGACTTCTTGGCACTCCTGAATATTCCAAAGACAAGAACTAATACAATTATGCTATAAAATATGATATTTTATATTATTATAAAAAAGAAAAGAAAATGCATTCCTTTAAAAGCAACCAGCTTGTGTGGCCAACAGGCGCCATAGTACCGCTACACAGTGAAATGCCCCCATAATGCCCCCACACAGTAAAATGCCACCATAGTACCCCCACGCAGTACAATGCCATCTTAGAGCCCCCACTTACTAAAACACCCTTAGTGCCACTACAAAGTACATATGCCTCTCTTATAGTAGCACTGCCCCTTACCTTAGTGCCTACCTAGAAGAATGTTGGACCCTTTTTCTTAGTAAAATAAATAAATAATACTCACCTAGCCTTGTTCACCTGATGAACAGAGCGCATCATGCTCTCCACAGAGGTAGGCACGATGTGGTGATGTCACTACACCCGCTAAGCTAAGAAAAGTATACAGGCCTATGATCGTAGATACAGTTGAAATTGAAATATCCATCCCATCAACCATTCTGGAACTGCGGGACAGCTGACAAAATCCATGACTGTCCCGAGGGATCTGGGATGGTTGGGAGGTATGCTTTGGTGAACATGGTGGCAATGGTGATAGTTTGGGTTAATGTGGGTATTTTTTTATCCTTTATTTATATGTTATGTTTTTTAATGGAATGGCAGGTAGGTTTTGTAGTGTGACTTGCCATTTCCTCCCCACTCCAGTACAACATTTTCCCCTAGCCCGAGGCAACCCAGGTGTAGTTGCTTGGCTCGTTACTGGAGCAATAAAGAAGGGGCTAGAAGGCTCTGTGTAAACCCTGATCTTCTGTTGTTTTGCTGAGTACCTAGGCAAGGAAACCTATGTTTAGTTAGTGTCCAAATGGGCAGATATTTTCTTCCTCTGGATTGGACTTTGGAGTCTTGGAAGTGTGACGTGCATTTGTTTTCAGCCCCTCTGAGTCAATACTTTGTAGGACCACATTTGCTGCAATTACAGTCTTTTGGGGTATGTCTGTACCAGCTTTACACATCTAGAAGCTGACATTTTTGCTCTTTCTTCTTTGCAAAATACTGTATTCTTCACCCCATAAATGCACTTTCCCCCCCCCCCCAAAGCGAATAATAATGAGTGCTTCCATTATGGAAGCGCTCAATTGTACCGGAGGGCTGGGAAGCGGTAAATGCAGCGCTCCCGGTCTCTGTACTCATCATTTTCTGGTCCTCTGCCGTTGACTGTACTGTGACTGCGCACAGTGTGAGGACACTCTGGTACCTCACGCTGTGCGTGTCGGGTCACAGCACAGCCGACGGCAGGAAAAAGAGAGAGAGAGCTGAATCCTGGGAGTCCGTGGCGTCCAGAACAGGAGAGGTAAGTTGATTTTTTGTATTTGTTCTGCAGCATGGGGTCTCATCTGAGGCATGGGGAGACTCATCTGCGGCATGGGGGGCTGATCTGAGGCACGAGGGGATGATCTGAGGAAGGGGGGGTCTCATCTGAGGTATGGGGGTCTTATCTGAAGTCTTATTTATATTAGGGCTCTTGTCTGATTGAGGACTGATTGGGGGTCATTCACATTGGGGTCTGAGCTGAGGACTGATTAAGGGTCTGATCTGAGGTCTTATTGGGGTCTTATTAACATTGGGGGTCTGATCTGAGGTCTGATTGAGGGTCTTATTAACATTGGGGATAAAGATTTGCACCGTTTTTTAACCCGCACCTGGTTTTGGCTCACCTTCACTGATGAAAATCACTGATCAAACACTGAACTGTGCAAAAGCAGCCTTATAATGCTTTATTGCTGGTAATCTATTGTTTTTTTTGTTAGTAGTGTTTGTAAAATGTGCTCCTCAATATCTATACCTTCTGCTGCACCACTTATTTGTGTTTCTAAAGATTTTTTAAAACATTTAGAGAAAAAGACCATTTAAAAAAGAAAAAAGAAAAAATTTAATAGAAAATAATTTTCCCACCTTAAAAATATAAGTCTTTCCCTGGCAGTTCAAGCGAGTTAATGCAGCATCTATTGGACCTTCTATACCCCACACTTCCTTAATGAGTTTTGGATATCCATCTAGTGCACGGTGATCATCAAGTTCATAAAAGTATTTTCCTATATACGAGAAAAAAAAGACATTTGTACTGTACACTAACACTGTGGCCATTAGCATCAAATGGAATTGCTACAACAAAAAGAAAATCATGTACTGGTATACATCACTAATCCAGAGCTGTGTTATAATAATGTCCCCTTACCTCGGAAAGCATAGATAGAACCATTTTTTAAATTAGTGAAAGCATCAAAGGGTTTCCCACTACAGAGCTCATCAGGGCTCTCTTCTGTGGCAGGTGGCGTTATAGTGGGTTCTTCTGTAAAAGTCGCATCAGTCATTTCCACAGGCCCCTCTGCAGGTGCTGTAGTAGTGAAAAACTCTTGATTCAAGGTGTCGCTAAAAGTATCATTAAAGTCATCTTCAGCAAAGGAAAAAACATCTCCTCGTGTCTCTGAAACAGAAGAACAAATACCCACCTAATGGTTATCATTTTAAGTGTAAGACATCAAGTAATATCTCTTCCAAATATTCCACCGCAAGTCAGTGGTTTATGGAAAAAGGAGTAGACCTTTATATCATATACGTTGGCTATACTTACAGTGTGATGGCAGCCCCCGAGGGCTTGCCACCTAGTAAACATATTTATTGAAGGTGTCTTAACAAGGATGACACAAGTTTTGTAGAGAAAAGTTTGGACATTTCTGTGTCCAAAAGATAGAGCAAGATAGGTACCGCCACCTATTGTCACATACTTACCCACTTGCCCTCTAGCACCATCTTTTCTCCCCTCTAGCCGCAGAAATGAATCTTGCATAATGGCTGAAAGTGACTTAGGGATGAGCATGCAGCCTACCGGTCAGGGCAGGATATATAAGGTTATAGGGTTAGTTACTGCATACACCCCTGGACTCCTAAGTACTGGTGATGAAGTGCACACTTACTGAACCCTGGCTTGCCTCACTACCCTCCTGACTACTGCTGCGCTTCCACACACTTTGATGGGCCACATTACCTTTGATTTGTCTCGTCTGTCTACTCCTCTGACTACGATCATTTCCAGATCCTTGGCTTCCTGACTACTTTTACACCTCACCACTGATTCCACCTCTGAATCTGCTTGGCTCGCGTTTCCAACTACTACACTGCCTGACCTCACTTCTATCTCCATCTCTGGGTTATACACTACCCTATATGTGCAAATAGAAATACTTTGCCGATGCCCATAGCAATCATACCTCTAGTGCCTTACTTTTGGACTGACTCCCCAACAATTAACATTGTCCAGAGAATTAACTACAGGACCAGCTAGAGCAGAGGTGTCACTGGCATTGGCATTTAGGGTCTTTGCCCTGGATTTTAGCTGGGTGACCCTTTTCCCTGGGTGACTGCCACATTCAACTATATTAGTGTCCATGCCATGCCTCAACTCTATTCCTAGTAGGCTAAAATGACCTACGAGATGCCAGAACCATGTATATGTTAGTGCAATTAGCACAATGCAGTGACAAAATTGAGCTGCCTGTGGCATGTAGTGTGAGCTGCTCCACTTGATGTGGGAATTAAATGAGTAGTATAGTTTTAAAGTTGTATTATTTTTGTATAATTTTTGTAGACCAAAGGTGGACTCTATTATTTTGTGGGGAGCACAACTAAGAGATCAAAAGCGGAAGATTGTTATTAGTGGCAGTAGTACTGTGGAGCACAGGGAGGTATTATTACTAGGGAGGGCTCAGAGGGGGCACTATTACTTTGTGAAGGCACAAAGGGGCACTATTACTTTGTGAGGGCAGAAAGGGGGCACTATTGCCTTGTAGGGATCACAAGAAAGGTTTAATACTTTGGGGGCAAATGGGAATTATAACAAGTGTTGGGCATAAAGTGAGGAATTGTATATGAGAGGCACAAAGGCAAACCAACTATGAATTTGTAAGGGACACAAAGTAGGCACTATTTTTGTTTAGAGGAACAACAGAGGGTACTATTACTGAGAGTACAAAGGGTCATTATTACTTCGAGGAGCACAAAGGACAGCATTATAACTATGGGGCTCACAGAAAGATTATTACTTTGTGGTGGGCATAATGGAAGAATCAGTACTGTTTGCAGTATTACTTTGTGGGATACAACATGGGGTACTAGTATTGTTTGGGCATAAAGGGGGTTCTATTACTGTATAGATGGCCCGAGAGAAGCACTGAAGGTAGCAGCAGGCTTCATATTTTGTTATCTTTTTGTACTGGATTCCTCTGCATAGAACAGTATAGACTCTTGTGCGATTCTATACAGCAAAGAAAAGATATACCAAAGAATTCTGGCCCTGATGTATGCCCAAAAATTGTGACTAGAACCCTATGGATACATTTGAGGTATATACCTCAAGCTTTACTGGCATATACAGCAACCATAGGAGTGTTTAACATGATGTAAAAGAGCCTAAAGGTGGCCATACACAGTAGATAGAAGTTGGTTGATGGTTGGACAGCAATTGAACAAACATTCATATGGTGAACGTTCATTTTGCAGAGACGGCGATTCCCCTTTTTATCCATATTGACCATTACAGTTACCCATATTATGTTCAATGAAACCAGGCAATGGGCGAAAGATCTTTCCGGGAGCCTTCTTTCAAAGAAACCTCTTTGGTTCATGAACGATCTTTGAACAATAGATCTTGCGTGCGACTCAAATATTGAACACAACCAATTTATTTACAAGCAACAATAGTCTGTCATCAATCAGCAAAAAAATAGTTTGTTGCTAAATTTCAGCGGACGAACGTTCATTTTGGTTGAAATCTTCAGTTTTGATAAACTTTAGACTAATGTGTCTGGCCACCTAAAGAGTCACTTATAAATTTCTAGCTAAGACACGTTAAACAATAGGCATTGTTACCTTCTTACCTTTTGGTTTGCAGACTGAAATGTAGTCCTGGCAGCAGCTCTTGTAATATATGCATAAGTTATCACATTGACATTTCTTGCCACTATCGAATCCATCTAAACATCGCCCAATGCAGGACTCTGCAACATGAACACAGGAACACTCTTAAATCAGAGATTAATGTAATTATGCATGATAGAAGCTGAAGACAGTGAGGGTACGACCACATGGCCGCTTATTTCTGTATAGCCGGTCTGCATTCTCAAAGGGGTTTTCTGAGATCTTTAAACTGACAACCTATCTTCTCTATAGCTCATCAGTATCCAGGACGCCCACCAATCAGCTGTTTGAGAAGGCACCGGCGCTTGTTGTAGCTTCATGGCCTATTACCAGCTTTCCGTAGGCCATGTGACATCACGTTCATTGGTCACATGGCCTAGGCGCAGATCAGCCCCAGGAAGTGAATGGGGCTGAGCTGCGATACTAAGCACAGCCGCTATCTAATGGACGGCGCTGTGATTGGTGAGCAGAGAGAAAGCTGTGGAACTACTATGAGTACGGGTGCCTTCTCAAACAGCTGATTAGTGAGGATCCCGGGTGTCAGACCAACAACGGTCAGATACTGATGACCTATCTAACCTATCCAGAGGATCGATCATCAGTATAAAGATCTTGGAAAACCCTTTTAATGGCCATGCGGCACTGTCAGTACTCATCTTCATAACTTCTATAGCCAGGACAATGATGGAGCCTGGAGGTGTGCACCTAAACCTCAAGGCTCCAGCATTGTCCTGGCTATAGAAGAAGCCTTAACATTAATAGTCCAGTTCCTTATCTCCTCCCTGCACTGATCATAGAGATGAGTGGAGGGAGGACTACAGAGGACTGGACTGGCAACAGTGAACCCATCAGTGCTGCACCCAGAAATCCAGTTGCATTTTTATATGTAGGCCTTACATAGTGAATGTTGTATTGTGAGCCTTGTCATGTAAGAAACTGTGCACTTAAAGTGGTATAGATGCAATGGCTTTATATAATAAATAGCCAGAAGGTGTGGGGTGCAGAGGCCGATACCTACAGGCACACACCCATGGCAAGTAGGAATTTGAATGAAGGGATGGTTGAGTATGCACTATGCCACTCCTTTTAAATTCTATATTGCTATATCTAAATTGCTATATAGTGTAAGAGTCTATCAGCCGAGGCTAAGCATGCCTGGTTCTGAATGGAATCTATAATGTTTGGAGTCGACCCTTATCAAACTGATTTAATAATTCTCATGATATCCTTGGAATCCATTGGTAAAATTTGTGAAGTCTGTATATGCGTGGCACATTTTATAGTCTTATCATTAGGACTCATGAACACGATCGTTCTTGTTTTGCGGTCCGCAAAACAGGAATACCGGCCATATGCATTCCATATTTTGCCAAAATAGAACAGTCCTATCTCTAATGTGGACAATAATAGGACTTGTTCTATTTTATTGCGGAAGAGACCTTTGGCGATACGGACACGGAATGCACATGGAGTCATTACCATTGTTTAGCGGCCCCATTACAGTGAATGGTTCCGCATATGGGCAACAAAAAAAACCCAGAATGGACAAAGGCAAAAAATATGTTTGTGTGCATGAGCCCTAACAGTGATATCTAATCCAAAGCCCTTTGATCTTCATGTCCCTGTTTGGTTTCATAGCAGGTTGTTTTGCCCTTTCCATAGCTGTTGTTGATTCAGGGAAGGTCGATGCCCTGTGTTAGGCTACTTTCATACTAACGTTTTCAATTCCGCTATTGAGATCCATCATAGGATCTCAATAGTGAAAGAAAACGCATCAGTTTTGTCCCTATTAATTGTCAATGGGGATAAAATTGAACTGAATGAAACGGTATGCACCAAAATGCATTCTGTTCCGTTTCGTTGCGCTACCATCGCGGACAGAATAACACCGCAAGCAGCGTTTTTCTGACCGCGATGTGGTGCGGAGCAAGACGGATCCGTACTGACACACAATGTAAGTCAATGGGGATGGATCCATTTTCTCTGACTTACATTGTGTGTCAGGACAGATCTGTCTTGCTCCGCACCACATCTCGGTCAGAAAAATGCTGCTTGCAGTGTTATTCTGTCCGCGATGGTAGCGCAACGGAAAGGAATGCATCTTGGTGATACAATAGAAAACGGATCCGTCCCTTCTTGACTTTCAATGGTGTTCATGACGGATCCGTCAAGACATAATACAACCGGATCCGTTCATGACGGATGCATACAGTTGTATTATTGTAACGGAAGCTTTTCTGCGGATCCATGACGGATCAGCAAAAAACGCTAGTGTGAAAGTAGTGTTATGTCTTTGGAAAGAAAGGGGAATTTTATACTTTTCCAAGTTCAAAGAAAACAAACAAATTAGATTGTTTTATAAAAGGAACCACAAATCTGATACAGTAGTTTTTTTATCTGATTCGTCTCTCAAATATATAAATTTTTGTTTATAAACAAATAGATTTTTACTTATTATTATATCATAACTTATTTATTTTAATGCATCTAAAATAAAAAAGAAGCAACCTTGTAAATGTATTAATACTTCTATAGAGATATTATATCATGATATATATATACAGCACCTATGCAGAAGGGTCACCACTCTAAAACCCGTTCATGTAGAAATGTAGACATAGATAATGTATGAACTAGGGCTGAACGATATGGGAATTTTGTGTGATTGCGATTAGGGCCCTAAAAATTGCGATAACGATATGCAATGTGATATTAGGGGGATTGTGCTAGAGGTCTATTTGCTTGGATTTTCAAGGCAAAAGCACACAGAAATTACTGATAATGCTGAAATGTAGTTATGCTTAACTCAAGAACTGAAATGCACAGCGTTTTTCAAAATAAAACATCTTTTACTAAATTAAATAACATATTTGCATTACCACAAAAGTACAAAATACAAAACTTGCCATTTTCTTAATAGCACTGCACAGAACAGATAAGGCTACTTTCACACCTGCGTTCGATCGGATCCGTTCTGAACGGATCCGCTCATATTAATGCAGACGGTGGCTCCGTTCAGAACGGATCCGTCTGCATTAGAACTTAGAAAAAATTTCTAAGTCTGAAAGTAGCCTGAGCGGATCCGTTCCGACTTTACATTGAAAGTCAATGGGGGACGGATCCGCTTGAAGATTGAGCCATATGGTGTCATCTTCAAGCGGATCCGTCCCCATTGACTTACATTGTAAGTCGGAACGATCCGCTCGCCTCCGCACGGCCAGGCGGACACCCGAACGCTGCAAGCAGCGTTCAGGTGTCTGCTCACTGAGCGGAGCGGAGGCTGAGCGCTGGCAGGCGGATGCATTCTCAGTGGATCCGCCTCCACTGAGAATGCATTAGGGCCAGACGGCTGCGTTCAGGGCCGCTTGTGAGCCCCTTCAAACGGAGCTCACGAGCGGACACCTGAACGCAGGTGTGAAAGGAGCCTAAATAGAAGAACATTTGTTCATTAAAATAACGACTTGCCTCCAGCCCCTCCCCGCACTGTAACTGATGCATCGCTGGCCGCGCTGTGCAACATGTGCACTGTGATACATCCGTGTCAGCCATGTAAAAAGTCAACCATAGCTTTATAAGACGCACTGCGATTTTCCCCCCACTTTTGGGGGGAAAAAAGTTTGTCTTATAAAGCGAAAAATATGGTAATACAATTGCAGCATTTTTGGGTCGGCCAATTGGTGATTGCGATATGGCGATTTATTATGATTGCTTTGGCAATATATTGTGCAGGCCTAGTATGAACTAAGGGGATTCCTGTGACAATAAGTATGGACGGCAATAACGGAGAGTTCCTGTGGGAGAGGTCTAATAATCATGTGCATTGCTGTTAGCTAAGTAGACAGAGTTAGGACTCATGCACGCACCGTTGGGCCATATTGCGGCCCGCAAACGGAGGGTAGGCAATCCATGGCCGCCAGCCGTGTGCACCCCACATCATGGATGCGGACCCATTCTCTTGAATGGTTCCGGAAATTCCAGAGATGCAGAACGGAGTCACGGAACACCGGAAGCACTACGGAGTGCTTCCATGGTGTTTCTTTCCGTGGTTCCGCACCGCAAAAAAATATGACATGTCATATTTTTTTGCAGTGCAGACATACCACGGACCCATTCAAGTTAAATGGGTCCGGCCCGCTGCACGGATGTTGCCCGTGCATTGGGGACTGCAATTGCGGTCCCCAATGCACGGAACGGCTGCACAACGGCTGTGTGCATAAGGCCTTAGACTGAGGGTACTTTCACACTAGCTTTTTTCTTTTCCGGTATTGAGTTCCGTCCTAGAGGCTCAATACCGGAAAAAAACTGATCAGTTTTATCCTAATGCATTCTTAATGGAGAGCAATCCGTTCAGTATGCATCAGGATGTCTTCAGTTCAGGCACTGTACGGTTTTTGGACAGAGAAAGTACCGCAGCATGATGCAGTATTTTCTCCGTCCAAAATTCCGGAACACTTGCTGCAATACCGGATCCGGCATTATTTTACATTGAAATGCATTAATGCCGGCCCTAAGTGTTCCGAAAAAACGGATCCGGTTTTGCGGTCTGCGCATTTGCAGACCTTTAAAAATGTGAAAAAAAGATAAATACCGGATCCGTTTTTCTGGATGACAACTGGAGAGACAGATACGGTATTGCAATACATTTGTGAGACGGATGCGCATCCGGATCCGTCTACAAATGCTATCCGTTTGCATACAGGTTGCCGGATCTGGCAGGCAGTTCCGGCGACGGAACTGCCTGTCAGAATCTAGCGACGCTAGTGTGAAAGTATCCTAAGGTTCAAATACAGCAGATTTGTCCATCTATCCCATTCAGGCTTGTAGACATGAATGTGCTGGCCACCAAAACAAAACTGAATATACAAAAATATGGAGGTAAACTCTAGAAGTACATAAATACTGTACACATAGCCATATTGTCATGTCCACCTACCTTCAGCAGCCTGGGCAAGCCAGGTAGCCCCCAACACCAGAAGAGCAGAGAGCAGCAGGGCTCTCATCATGGACTCTTGGATACTCCAGTCTACTATGTGTGGTCTCTGACCCCAGCTTTTATCCTCCTGTTTGTTTGACATTTCACCACTTTTGTTTGCACAGATCAACAAATATTTTTTCTGATCCACCTCTATATTCCCGGAATTCAGGAAACCATTAGTAATGAACACACTGAAGGAGGAATTTATTGTATACTCATAGCTAGTAATGTATAGCAAAGGGGTTTTCTATTATAAAAAAATATTCTAAAGTAATAATACTGAGGGTGCTAAGCAAATTTAAAAAAGCAGTACTAACTTCACAGATCCCCCACTGCGCCCATACTAATTTACCATACCATAGCGAGAACGTTCCAACACATGGGCATGTGACCACTGTAGCCAGTCATTGGCATCAGAGGTGACCTACTACAGCTGGTGACTGCAGAAGGTCTAACAGAAAGCACCCTGTGCCTATGTTCTTTGGGACACATTGACTTTATAAAGGGGGCCCTCCACCCTGGACCCTCTCTGTGTGCCAGAATGAAAAAAATATATAATACTCTGTCAGTCCCAGAGCAGTACATAGAAATGGAAGTCATTTATTTGTATGGCAGGCATGGCAGACCAATTTCTCCTGCTGCCAGCCACGGTTTCCCCAGAACAAAGGGATCGTTTGCATGTGCCAACCCTTTTAAGTATTTTAAGGGTCCATTCACAAGTCCGCAATTCTGTTCCGCATTTTGCGGAACGGAATTGCGGACCCATTCATTTCTATGGGGCCGCACGATGTGCTGCCCGGATCCGGAATTGCGGATCCGCACTTCTGGGTCCGCAATTCTGTTCCCGAAAAAAATAGAACATGTCCTATTCTTATCCGCAATTGCGGACAAGATTAGGCATTTTCTATTAAGTGCCGGCGATGTGCGGTCCACAAAATGCGGAACGTACATCGCTGATGTTCGTGTTTTGCGGATCCGCAAAACACACACGGACGTGTGAATGGACCCTTTTTTTTTTTTTTTTTTTTTTTTTTTATTTCCCAAAAAAATTTATTGGGAAAAAACTACAAAACATTTACAATAAAAAAGTTTTTACAATCTCTCAATTCTTAGTGGCCCAACCAATTATATATAAATATAAATATATTCAGCTCGTCTTTTCATAGCATTTAGAAAACCCTCCCCTCCCTCCCCCCCGATTTGTGGTGCGTCAAAGTAGGACCCCTATATATAAAACAACTTGACCTCAGCTAATCAGACCTCCAACCACTCCATATCCTGCTCCACTGGTATTCAATTTCCCTCCGTCTATATATAATTTTCTCGTAGTTCTTTACCTTATCAATTAAATTTGTCCATGTATTTATGTCTGGAATGGATCGGGCAAACCAGGTCCGACTGATCAAAACTCTAGCCAACATCAGTATTCTACTCAGGAAGATCTTTTGATACTTATGATTTTTTAGTTTGGAAAGGTCATTAAGAACAAATACTTGTGGTTCAAAAGGAATTCGAATTTTTAGTTTACACATAATATAATTATTGATACCATTCCAGTAATTTATAAGTTCTGGACAGGTCCATATCATATGGAGAAAGTCCGCTCCTACAGTGTCACATTTGGGACAGTTGGACGTGTCTCTTAACCCGCATTTATTCATCCATAGGGGAGTAATATATAATCTATGGCAAATATAGAATTGTATTAGAACATGGTTAAAGTTCTGGGATAATAAAGATAAATTCCCAAAAATATTCTCCCACCCTTCTATTTGTAAATTCGGACAATCCACCTCCCACGATTTTTGTCCTGGTGAGTGTATATCACTAAACCGTACCTTAAGTAATAACTTATATATATTTGAAATTTTTATTCTAGAAAGTGTACCCCCTACCCAATCATTCAGAAAGGATAAATTATCTATATCCAACAGCCGCTTATCATCCAAACTAGATAATACAGATCGCAATTGAAAATACCTAAACCATGAAAGATTTTTTATATTATGTGTCATTTCTATAAAGGGTTTAATTTCTCTATCTTTAACTACCTGTGAAATATATAAAATTTTATTCTTCTGCCAAAATGTGTCAGCTGCAATTTCATCCAGCCTTTGTAAATACAAATTATGCCAAAGAGGCGTAAATGTAAGTGAACCCTTAACCTTCAACCATGTCCTAGTTGTAGCCCACACTTTAAGGAGTAGTTTTATAGTCTCTCTATAGCCTCGCTCATAGCTCTTCAATAGGCCAGATTCCAACAAGGTGAAAATATTATTGTGAGCGTGACTAGTTACCAACTTCCCCAGCATTGCGCTGTTCTCTGATTCATAGCACATCAATAACTGGGCTGCAATAAAATACCCCTTAAAGTAGGGGAGATTTAAACCCCCGCACTCCACTGATTTATACAAATATTCCAACTTAATTCGAACTCGCTTTCTTCCCCATATTAAATCATTAATTATTCTTTCCATAAGTTTAAAATGTTTGTCTTGTATCCAAATAGGTGTATTCCTGAGCACATAAAGAAATTGTGGTAATATCACCATTTTAACTAGTGAAACTCGATCAGCTCTAGATAGGGGAAGTTTCAGCCAGATCCCTATTTTAGCTCTAATCTTTACCATTATGGGGATCAGATTAAGTTCTACAAAGTTTTCGACCCGAGGCGATATAGTCAAACCCAAATATTGAAAAGTATCAACAATATCCAACTGTGTAACAGGAACCTCTTTCTGTGGCAGGGGGTCTATTGGGAGCAGACTGGTCTTGGCCCAGTTTATAAGAAGACCAGACACCTCACCAAATACTTTAACCATTTGAATAATCCTAGGGAGAGTAGTTTCCGTGTGATCTATAAAAAACAGAACATCATCTGCATATAATGAGATACGGTCTTGTATTCCTAGCGTACCAAATCCTTTAACCTGATCGTCCTGCCTGATGGCCATCGCAAGGGGTTCGATATACATATCGAATAATAAGGGAGATAATGGGCAACCCTGACGGGTGCCTCTGTTTAACTCGATACTGCTACTCAGAATTCCATTAAGACTCAATTTAGCCCTTGGGGATCTATACAATAACTTAAGAGTGCGTATAAACCTCTCTCCAAAGCCCATCCTTGCCAGAACCTTCCAGAGGAAACGCCACTCCACCCTGTCAAAGGCCTTAGAGGCATCCAATGACAGGATGGAGCGGGCGGTCCCCCCAGGGGCCTGGATATTAGAAAAGAGCCGATGTAGATTATGATGTGTACCCTTATTTTGAATAAAACCGCTCTGATCCGGATGGACTATGGAAGAGATGACCCCAGAAAGCCTTGTAGCAAGGACCCTCGCCAAAAGCTTTACATCTGCATTAAGCAGTGAAATTGGTCTATAAGATTCTAAATCTAGAGGGTCCTTGCCTTTTTTTGGAATTATTATTATTGTAGCCTCCATCATTGAATCTGGTAGCATCCCATCCTCCAATGATTCAGCAAAGACCTCCAATAATCTAGGAAAAATACAGTCCCCGTATTTGCTATAAAATTCATATGGAAGCCCGTCTGAACCAGGAGTAGAATTAGCTGAACATACTTTAATAGCTCCCTCAAGTTCCTGAATTGAGACCTCCAATTCTAATGCTTTCTTTTGCATCTCAGTGATAGTTGAAAAGTTGATCCTATCTAGATAGAAATCTATCTTATCATCTGTAATGTTAGAATCAGCCTTATACAGATCAAGAAAATAATCAAGAAAGGCCTTCTCCACCGGGCCCTGTCTAGTGACTATCCTACCATCCCTCACTCGAACCTTGTCTATATGTTTTTTGGGTTGTTGATTGGAGATTACTCTGGAGAGGAGTTTACCAGGTCGCCCAGACTCAGTAAAATATTTTTGCCCTTTAAAGAAAAGATTCTGTTGGGCCTTATCCAATAAAAAATTAGCATATATTTGTGTGGCTTTTTGCATATTTTCCCTATTCTTCTCCGTCTTATTTATATGGAAGGATTCTGTCGCCGACACTACATGTTTTTCTAAATTTTTCTGTTTTTTTCCATATTCCCTTCTAAGGTTCGTGATATTACTAACCATCAATCCCCTCATGTACGCCTTAAAGGTATCCCAAACCACTTGAATTTTTGCTGAGCCGTAGTTAATATCCCAGAATCGTCCTATTTCATTTCGAATTATTTCATGTGTCTTTATAACTGATAGCCAGTAAGGGTTTAGTCTAAAGGAAAGTTTTGGTTTATATCTTTCCTGAGACAAGCATAATTCAAGTAATAGCGGAGAATGATCAGATATTGACCTTGTTTCATATTTCATTCGTTTTATCAGTTTCACATATTTGCTATTTATCAATACAAGATCTATTCTGGACAACGATTTACCTGCTTTACTAAAACATGAAAAAACCCTTTTCCCCTGTCCCAGATGTTCCCAAGCGTCCTCAAATCCAGCCTCCAGGCAAAACCGTGCCAGGGGAGACCCCTGGACCGGACTGTCACTCCTGGCACTCATAGAGACCCTGTCACGTAGAGGATCGATGACACAGTTAAAATTGCCAATAATCAATGTTGGACATTCTGGCCATTTATCCATAAATAATAGAAGAGAATTAAGAACCAAAAAAGAAAATGGCGGAGGGATATAGACAAAGGCCAAAATACATAATTCTCCCCCTAACCTACAATATAAAAAAATAAATCTCCCCTGTTGGTCAACAGAGGATGCCTCACAAACGAAGTCAATAAGTCTATGTATCAGCACCGTAACACCTCTCGAGTAATTGGAAAGGGTAGAATGATACGTATGCGCAGCCCATCCCCTGTCGACCACTCTAGTGGTCTCCTCAGTAAGATGGGTCTCTAACAGGCATACTATTGCTGGTAGATGGGCCTGAGTCAGGTCAAAAACCGCTTGTCTCTTAGCTCTTTCCCCCAAACCACGTACATTCCAAGCAAAAATTCTGATCATCGTCATCAACAATGGTTAAATGGAGGATCAGGAGAGAGGGAGAAAAGAAAAAAAAGGAAAAAAAAATATAATAAACTGAAAAAAGGGAAACCACACCCACTTTGACGCACCACAACCCAACCCCCCCCCCTCACCCCCCTCCCACAGGCAATCCACCACATATTGTAGTAGATTTCTTTCCTATGACCAACCCTCGACACTCCCCCCGCTCAGCCACCCCCACACCGCCATTAAGAAGCAAAGAAAACTACATTTAGGGGTATAAGCCCCTTATAATACTAATTATTCCCGCCAGATCATAACCCAATTGAGTTATCGATTGTTTCGATCAAGCCAGTCCGCAGCTTCTTCTGAGGTGTCAAAAAAAAGGGTTTTATCTTCAAAAACAATCCGCAATTTGGCCGGGAATATAAGAGAATATATAATATCCCTTTCTCTTAGCCTCTTTTTAACAGTCATAAATGTGCGTCTCTTTTCTTGTATTTCTTTCGAAAAATCAGGGAAAAAGGCAAGTCTAATCCCGTTGTACAAAACCGGTGAGGATTCCCTCGCCCTTCTCAGGAGGACATCTCTGTCCCCTGTAGTCAATAACTTAGCAAGGATTGTCCGAGGTTGTCTCCCTGGAATTGGTTTTCCTCCTGGGACCCGATGAGCTCTTTCAATCATAAAAAGAGGAGAAAATGACTCTTTCCCAAAGTTCTCAAGAATTAATTTCTGTACAAATTGGGTTGGATTTTTCTCTTCCGCACCCTCTGGAATCCCTATTATTCTCACATTGTATCTTCGTGACCTATCCTCAAGGTCCAGTACCTTTTTCTTCAAGATATTATATTCCACTTTAAATGTGGAAACTTCCGTATTTATTTTTTTGGATTCATTCTGTATAAGGGTGACGGAACTTTCAAGGATGTTGACTCTGTCTCGCATTTTGGACAAATCATCTTTTATTAGTCCCACATCAACTTGAATAAACCCAAGTTGGGTTGTGACCGCCTGTATTAAATCCCCGTTCTGTTTAACCGCTAGGAGTATTTCTTCCAGCGGAGAAGAGTTATCATTAGGGATAACTTCCCCCATTATGCCGTCTTCTTCTTCAGGGTATCTAGCGCCTTTTTGTGTTTCTAGCTCAGTTACCTCTGAGTCATCATTTTTTTTTGCAAAAAATTATTTTTGTCCGCCCCTCGTATTGACCCTAGGAGACCTCAGAAACTGGTCCAGTTTTGTTGGTTCAGCAGTTTTGGACCCGTGTTTCTGACCTGATAGATCAGTCGAGCGCCTAAAGGCTTTTGGGCCCATATCTTATTCCTCTTTTTTTTTTAAATATATTTATTTTATTTTTTTTTTCTCTTTTTTTTTTTTTATTTTTCCCCCTTATTCCGCCTCTTTCTCTCCTTTTAAGTATATATCTTTTCTTCTTTGCTCTCCTTCTTTCTCTTTTTTTTTTTTTTTTTTTTTTTGTTCCTTTTCTTTTTTTTTTTTTTTTTCTACTGCCTTCTTGTTAGTTCTTGTTTTCTTTTCTTCTTTTTTTTTTTTTTTTTCCTCTTTTTTTTTTTCCTCCCCCTTTATTATTTTTTTGTCCACTCTACTTTATACTCTTTTTTTTTTTTTTTTTTTTTTTCCCCTTCTCCACCTTATGTTTTAAACTCTATAGTTCACTTTCTTATAATCATAGGTAACTTTATCAATCTCCAGTCAAGGTTAGTTGGAATCAGCAGTCATGGAGAGGTTAGTCACCACAACATCAAAGAGGAGACATAACAAATCGAGGAAAAAAGCTGAGAACACGAGGAGAGAGGCAGGTCGTATATAATAACAAAAGGAGAGAGCAAGAAAAATCGGCAACAGTCCTATGTTTGATTCTTCACCTTATCATCTTCTCCAACAAACCATCAGGTAGGGGGAACACAGAGGTTACTCACTCTGACACCAAGAGGGGAGCAGCAGATCAGCAGGAACCGGAGGCGCACTCCACGGGGGAGAAAAAAAAAACTCCAGATAGCAGACTGTTCACAGCGACATGGAGGGTAAGAGAGGAGGAAGCGGCAGGAGCGGCAGAACCAGCAGAAAACCAAAGGCAGCCCCCACATCCGAGCCCAGCAGTCGGTAGCAGCAGAGTGGCAGGCTTAGACGAGAGGCAACAACGCCACAGCTCAGCAGCAATCAACACACGGTCACAGAGAGGGTCACAGAGAGGGTGCAGAGAGGATTCGGCACGAGGACGCCAACATGGTCAAAGCGGCAGGGTAGCTGAGCAGTGGGGGAAGCCGGGAGCGCGACGTCCACTACGTCATCACGTCATGTCACTGGGTGTGAATGGACCCTAAGGGAGATCTTTTTTCAGAAACTGACCTATTCTTTAAATAAAGCTTTTATGATAAAGATATTTAGGCAGGTTTAGGCTACTTGCACACGACCGTTGTGTGTTTTGCGGTCAGCAAATCGTCTTTAATATAACTGCCTATTCTTGTCCGCAAAACGCGGACAAGAATAGGACATGTTATATTTTTTTGGCGGGGCCACGGAACGGAGAAACGGATGCGGACAGCACACGGAGTGCTGTCTGCATCTTTTGCGGCCCCATTGAAGTGAATGGGTCCGCATCTGAGCCGCCAAAACTGCGGCTCGGATGCGGACCAAAACAACGGCCGTGTGCATGAGGCCTTACTATTGAAAATGTGCCAGTTTTTTGGTACATGCTTTATTTTAGACACTTTTCTACCCTTTTTAAGCCTCATTTAACAAAACGGTACGGCTTATGACAAAAGGTGTGTGGCTTCATGTGAAAGGGGTGCGTGGCTTAATTGCATCTCTGTGTGCCAAAAATGCACCCAAATTTTCAGATTATAGATATTTTAAGGTCCAAATTGCACCAAATAATGAAGTTCTGTTCTAATTTACAGGTAGAAACCATACAGACACTATAGTAAGGAGCAATTTAGTAAATGTATTAATACACATTCATGCATTCAAACCCCAGGTCAAAAAGAGGGATAGATATTCAAGGATCAAAGAGGGACAGAGGGACTTGGGTCAAAAAGAGGGACTGTCCCTCCAAAAGAGGGACACTTGGGAGGCATGTTTAAGATGCATTTAGAGGGACCAATAATCGTCCAGATTATCAGGTACGACTGTTCCTTTGAATGGTTGTTCCCGATTATCTAGCCGTCTAAATGTGCCGCCGATCACCTAATGAACAAGCGAAACACTCGTTCATCGGGTGTTCCTGTCGTTTGTGGGCAGCAGATTGTTGTGGAGATTACACTTCAGTTTGTGCTGTGTACACAGGTGTCAGGGTCATCCCTTATCTCATAAGCATCAAAGTGTAGGATTACAATGAAAGGTAAAACCTATATTAAACAGATAGTGGCAGACAACACAGGGTCCTCCACAGTGACAATTGCAGATGTCACAAAGCATGCCCAACACTCCCCCTTAGAAATCAATAGGTAACTTTCTGACGGTAATGAAACATTACACAATTCCAGGTTCCTCCAGAATGAGAAGGGACTTTTTTTTAACTTAGAATTTCTTTAAAGGGTGTTTATCTCATCACAAACTTCTGACGTGTCAAAGTGACATATCATAACTTTTCATCGGTGGGGGATCTGGTGCTGTACCCTACCATGAGCGACTGGAAACTTTCACACTAGTGTTATTCTTTTCCGGTATTGAAATCCAGTAAAGGGGCTCAATACCAGAAAAAAACGCTTCCGTTTTGTCCCAATGCATTCTGAATGGAAAGCAATCCGTTCAGTATGCATCAGGGTGTCTTCCGTTCTGTCCCTTGTTCGGTATTTGACCGGACAAAATACCGCAGCTTGCTGCAGTAGTTTTTCTGGCCAAAATTCCGGAACACTACCGCACTTGAAGTGTATTAATGCCGGATCTAGTACCAAGTGTTCCGGAAATTGCCGCATCACCACATCCAGTTTTCCGGTCTGCGCATGCACAGTTCTTTCTAGCTTTGAAAAATTAAATATCAGACCCATTATTCCGGATGATACCGGAAAGACGGATCCGGTATCTCAATGAATAAGTCTAACGGATCCGAATCCGGAAAAAAAAATATATCCGTTTGCATACGGATTTCCGGATCCGGCAGGTATTTCCTGCAACGGAACTGCCTGCCAGATTCTAACAACGCTAGTGTGAAAGTCCCCCTAAAGTGGCCCTGGAAAAAAAAGTGGTCCCAAGTTGTAGGCATATCCAAATTGACAGAAGGCGGGGCAACACAAGTAGGCAGGGCCAACACAAGCCACAAATCGGCAGGGACAACACAAGTAGGCAGGGCCAACACAAGCCACAAATCGGCAGGGACAACACAAGTAGGCAGGGCCAACACAAGCCACAAATCGGCAGGGACAACACAAGTAGGCAGGGCCAACACAAGCCACAAATCGGCAGGGACAACACAAGTAGGCAGGCCTACACAACACAAAGGCAGGGCCAGCTCAAGCCACAAATCGGCAGGGACAAAACATGTAGTCAGGGCAAACTGAAGCCAAAAATAAGCAGGGACAAAACACATAGGCAGGGCCAACTCACGCCACAAATCAGCAGGGACAACACAAGTAGACAGGGCCTGCAATACTGTAGTGCAGTAGAAAATAACACCCCAGCAGAACCAAATTCCTTAGTGCTGCACAAAATACCACCCCAGCAGAACCAAATACCACAGTGCAGCACAGAATACTGCCACTTTCACCACAGTATTCAACTGTATCACCATCCTGAGAATGGTGATACAGTTGAATTCAGGAGGGCACCTGTGGCTGCTGGCCAGGTTCATATGTACCTGATGCTTCTCGCATTAATTAATGCTGAGAGCACCAGATCATTATGTTACCTGGCCAGCAGCTGGGAGGAGGGCTCGGGCACCCCCTGGGCATTAGCCCACCAGGAAATTTCCCTGTAGGGTATATGGCCAGTCTGCCCCGAACTGCAGCTGTTCTGATGCTGCTTTGTCTCCTGATGCTCTCTGCTTCCGGGTCCCAGCTCAACACACAGGAAATGGCTGAAAATGCCTACTTAGCTAATCACTGTTTGTGGCGGGACAGCGCTGCTGCAGGGAATATTGGCACATGATGCTAAGAAGCCATTAAGTATTTCTAAGGAGAATGGGTTAAAATAGCAGAAATTGATATGGAAAAGTTTCCAAGCTGGAACCCTGGAGGAGTTGTATCAGGAACATTAGCATCAGAGCAAAATCAATGATCATTTTAAGAGTCCGAAAGGAGAAGAAAAGCTCCGAAAGTGTCTCTTATAATAGATATTCACTGTGAAAATAATGTGCACTTACTATGCATTTTTTATTGAAACTGAATTTAAAAACTCTTCAGTAGTTTCTTATATTTGCATATGGATTATGTTTCCAGCATAAGTGTGGTTATATTTAGATATAATCAGTGGATGACATCTTACATTTTTAGCATTAGTGTAACTATAACCATAGCACTTGCTATGGGGCCCAGAGGTGGAGGGGCCCTATTAGGATCAAGTACATTTTACCTTTTTGTGCAGAGTAACAATATGGTGGCTTCTTGCTTTAATGTTGGCTTTATGATATATTGTGCTATTATTTGTACTTTTAATGATTACTATTTATGCCGCTGTTTTATTTTCTTATACTAGGTGGTTGGGGTCCTTCTTATTTTGCTATGGGGTTCTATGGATCATAGTTATGACCCAAGTGTTTTTTATTATAATTTTAAAGCTCAACAACCACTTCTATTAATGTTCAAAAACATATTTATATAGTGCCAACATTTTGCAGCACTGGAATGACTCAGTCACTGTCTCCATATTAGTCTATATTCCATATTAAAGGGGTTTTCCGAGATTTTCTAACTAATGACTTATCCCTTAGATAGTTTCAAAGGAAAAGACCGGCACAGTGACGGTCTTTTCCTTTGAAACGTTTGTCTGGACGCCATTCCACGGACACGTGCACCGCATCTGAAAAAAAAAGCACAGCAAAGGTGGACAAGCCCTTTAAAGGGAACCTGTCACTGGGATTTTGTGTATAGAGCTGAGGACATGGGTTGCTAGATGGCTGCTAGCACATCCGCAATACCCAGTCCCCATAGCTCTGTGTGCTTTTATTGTGTAAAAAAAACTATTTGATATATATGCAAATTAACCTGAGATGAGTCCTGTCCCTGACTCCTCTTAGGGACAGGACTCATCTCAGGTTAATTTGCATATGTATCAAATAGTTTTTTTTGACACAATAAAAGCACACAGAGCTATGGGGACTGGGTATTGCGGATGTGCTAGTGGCCATCTAGCAGCCCATGTCCTCAGATCTCTACACAAAATCCCAGTGACAGGTTCCCTTTAAGGAGAAAGTGGATATTGGCTTTAGATGGGTATTCCGGCTAGAAACATATATTCTTTATCCATAGAATAATTATGAGACAAATGTATGATTGGTAGGAGTCTGGCAGCTAGGACTCACCACTGAACGGTCAGGTAAAGTGAGGAAAAGAAATGAGCAGATGCTGAGTGTGTGCACGTAGCCTGTGGGAAGGAGTCTTCTGTCTTTTCATTTATACTTTAGCCAGATGTCTTTTCTACTTTTTGCATCATATTTAATTATTAATGGCTTAATTGATATTACTACTACATGCCAAAACTCTGTTCAGAAGAGCATTGATCACATTTGGAAGCTGCTTGGGATAATGTTACCCAGAGGAATTTGACAATGAACAAGGGACATTAAAGGGGCCAAACATGTCACTAATTTCTTGTCAACAAAAGATAGGCAAGGAAATGCATCTAATGGTGGATTTAGACCAGCCGATTCTGCAGCCGATTGTTCGCTCAATGAAGGAGATTTTCTCCTTCACGGTATGAGGACAGGGGATCGCTATCCCTTTTCCTCATACAGAATCTTGGTTTCTGAGAAGCATATCACTATTTAGAACACACAATCTGCTGCTCAGAAACTATGATGAGTGGTGCCTACACGAACGACAGGATCACCCGATGAACAAGCGAAACGGGTGATAAGTGGCACATTTACACAGCAGATTGTTAGGAACAATCGTTCGCAGGAGCGGTCATTCCCGAAAATCTGGGTGATTTTTGGTTTGTGTAAATTCAGTTTTGGTGTCTATTATCTATCTGTCTGTCCATCTATCTGATATATATCTTATATCTAGTATCGTTCATATATCTGCCTCTTATATCTGTATGTCTATATACAATCCCATATACAGTGCCTTGCAAAAGTATTTTTTCGTGTTTTGTTACATTACAGCCTTAGGCCTCATGCACACAACCGATGTGTGCATCCGCGCCCGTTCCATCATTTTTCACATTTTAGCGAGGTCTGATTCATTTCTATGGAGCTGTGAAAAAAAAAACTGATAGTCCTCCGTTTTTTCTCCGCGTCCGTGGTCCGTGTTCCTTGATTCCAGTCCGTCAAAAAAATATAACCTGTCCTATTCTTGTCAGTGGAAAATGGAGGACGGACCCATTCAAGTCAATGGGTCTCTCAAAAAAAACGGATGCACAACTGGTATGTCATCCGTGTCCGCGTCTTTTTTCTACAAGACCATGGTGCAATAAAATTACTCTTTTCATTAACCTTCCTTTTTTTCCCCCTGTCAGACAAAAAAAAAGGAAGTCACAAGGAAACACAACTGAAGCCAAATCACTGACAGTGAAAAAATTTCATCTATTTTGCCGGGTGTCGATGTCCACCTTTGACGCTGCATGGAAGACCAGGATCATCAGGCCTGCATATTCGTGATTTATATGCTGACTATTTTATCAGCCCAGAGGGCGCATTGTCATGGCAGTTAGAAGCAATTCATGGCAGGCACTAAATGAATATTGACTCAGAACAATATTGATCAGTTAGTTTAGTTTAGTTCGTTTCCAAGTTGTTATCGTTAGAGTAGGGACTCGCAAGAGAATGAGGACCCTTGACGCGGGCTTGCGGGCTGGGGTATCTTTCAATGCAAAATTCAAATTTAATTCTCTAATTCTTTTAAACTATTTTAATTCTAATTCTAATTTTTTAAACTATTTTGTCTGCATATTAAAATCTAATATTTGATTTTGCCATTAGATACTCTCTAATACCTCATTACTATCAACCATTGCCATGAAATGATTATAATAAAAATCAGTACTTCAGCTCATGTATGAGATGGGGGCATATCATCATAATATGGTCCCAGTATGTGATAGGTATTGGTGTCATCCGGTCGATACATACCTATCATACACTGGGACCATATCCGGGTACTATGTCACCTATGAGGTTGATGTAATAGGAAGCTAAAATATACCATTTGGATGTACAGAGATAGGTTTCTCTATATTCATTCTGCAGGACCTGCGGTTACATCACCGTGCTTACCACAGGGAACGGGGTATCGCACTCTTTCACACAGCGGATTACTCGCATGGCATCCACTTGTGAAAAGAGCCTTAATAGAGGCTTCTAACTGTACTAAAAAATGAGAGGTTTCACATCCCTTTTAAAAAAAATACACTGCACAAATACGTTAGAACCAAAATAAACTTTATGTCTGAAGATTGGCATATATAAAACAAAAATAAAATTTTACAAATCAAATAATTCCCTAGTAAATTGGCCTGCAGGCCTTGTGGAGGTGGCCCGTCCCTCTTCATGTTCACGTCAGTGTATCTGGCCAGTATAAGAGCTGCTGGCTGCTGGCCAATCATGGCTGTACAGTGGTGGGGAAGTAGACAGTGGTGGGCATCTGGACAGAGATGGACGAGGCCCAGGGGTGCTTACTGGAACCCATGGTGTTCCAATTACTCTCCATTTGTATTGCTCTATTATATGTACCAATTCTGCGGGGTCTTGGGGCCATGAGAAGATATCAAGGATTGTGTTCATGGTTCGGGGTCATGGTCTAGATTATCAACAGGTCTGCAATAAAAAATTAAAAAATTACTGTTTTTGTCAAAATGTTCTACTTATAAGTCTACTTATATTACCACAATGTGTATATATTGTGGGGATTCGCTCTGGTAGGCAGGGTAAGCGGACGCAGTACAGAGGCAAAAACCAAGGTTGTAAATCAAAGTTCAGTGTTTATTCACACATAGCAAGAAAACAAGCCAAAAGTAAGTGTTCAGTTTTGGTGCCTGTTCACACCACACAAAGTTCACAGTGCAAAAAGACTTCACCTGCTCAGCAGATTATTTTCACCCACAGTCCGCAGCAGGCTTTAGTGGCCTGTTTCCCCAGCCTATGGCTCTCACAAATAGATGCCTCAGTGTATCAAACCACAGACTCCTCAGCTCCTCTGTCATGGAGGATAATTCACACAGCTGAACGTGCTGGCTGGGTTTTTATATCCCAGCCAAAACCCGGCCTGGAACCGTGGAGAACAGCCACCCACCCTGCTCTTTGGCTGCTCCCAATAAGAACCGGCCTGGATTGGCTTTACAGCCATTCTGACAGCTGAAGTGTCAGACTGCACTACAGAACTGACACTTCAAGAAAAAATCAGGTTCTTACCTCACCGAGGCCAGGAACCTCGGTGACACGTATCTTCCGTCAATGACGGCTCCTTGTTCCTTCTTACATACCTCCCCCTTTGTTCAACCCTGAGAGGATGAACACTTGCCAGACAGTGTACGCGGGACAGGGCATCCACGTTTCCCTGTAACCTGCCTGCCCTGTGTTCCACGAAAAACTAAAAATTTTGCAAAGATAAGAACCACCCGGTGACCTGAGCATTCCTCTCTTTGGCCTGGCTCATCCATTTCAGAGGGGAGTGGTCGGTCACCAGACGTAACCTTCTCCCCAAAAGGTAGTAGCGGAGAGACTCGAGTGCCCACTTGATGGCCAGGCACTATACTGTACCTAGTCTCGGCTGGGGTGAGCTTCCGGCTGAGGAAGACAACGGGATGCTCCTACCTGTCAATATCTTGAGATAGTACAGCACCGAGACCTACCTCGGAGGCACTATGAACTCCCTTTTGAAGTCGGGCGTCATCAAAACCGGGGACCCACACAGGGCCGACTTCAAAGTGGAGAAAGCCTTTTCCGCCTGCTCATTCCAGTGGACCGTCACTGATTTGCGTCTCTTCAAAAGGCCTGTCAATGGTGCGGCGACTGTAGCAAAATTGGGGACAAACATCATATAGTACCCCACCATACCTAGGAACGACTTTACTTGCCGAGTAGTGACAGGTCGGGGCCAATTCCTAATTGCCTCAATTTTGTTCACCTGAGGTTTGATCATTCCGCGCCCAATGACATACCCCAGGTACTTGGTCTCTTCTAACCCTATCGAGCACTTTTTTGGGTTAGCGATTAAGCCAGCCTTCCTAAGGGAGTCCACTACAGCCTGTACTTTAGGTAAGTGACTTTCCCAGTCGGTGCTATGGACAACGATATCGTCCAGGTACGCTGAAGCGTATCGACGATGTGGACGGAATACAATATCCATTAACCTTTGAAACGTGGCGGGAGCGCCATGTAGACCAAAGGGTAATACCTTGTACTGATGCAGTCCCTTTGGCGTGACGAAAGCCGTTTTTTCTTTGGCAGCCTCTGTCAAGGGTACCTGCCAGTACCCTTTGGTGAAGTCCCACACAAGGGAGCTATTATCCAAGAATACATCTGAGCTTCAGGAATGCATCGAGTCAGCAAAGAAATTGGCTGCTGTCATAGACTTTGAGAAAAGAGAACTAGTGCTTCAGCAATCTGTTGAAAGATTCACTGGGTTCCTAAAAGAAAAGAAACATTTTCAATTCATAAGGGACACAAAGGACTTTAAAGAAGGAAAAATATTTGACTTCATTAAAACAGACAGAAAAGCTGTGAGTGAAAGTGAAGCTGAACAGTCATCCTCAGACTGTGACATTGAATCTGACAGTCAATCCAAAAATAGCTTTGGAAACAGAGGGAGAAAGAGAGGGGGCTACAGGAGTCATGGCCGTGGCCGCGGGGGCAGTGAAAGGGGAAATAGAGGCGGTTTTTTAGGGTCTATGCCAACGACCTCGGAATACCCATTGAGGAACAGGAGAGGCAACTAGAACAAAAGAGACTGATAAATTACAAGTTATTAACATTTCCATACGCCATATATTTGATGTGGAAATGGATGTTCTATGCAAAAGTTTGTCCTTTGTCCCTGATTGCCACTACAACCCATTCAACTGGGTGAAGGATTTGAACTTATTTATAAGGAAGCTAAAATTGTGAAAATTCTTCCTCCCCAATGATAAAGAACAATGCCATAAACTAGGCATTGACCCAGAGGAACTGCAGGATGTAAGACTCCTAGCGGGCCTCATAGAGGAGGGCGAGAGAGAAATTGGTCAGGGTCCATTTACAAACCTTCGCCTACCCTCACGTAGACCCCCACCCATCAAGGAATATTCTCCACTGGATGCCTTCCTTACCGTGACCACAGAAAAATTGAGATCACTCCGCATGCATAAACCTCACATATCCAATGTCACAGAAGAAGAAAAGATGACACTGGACATACTAAAAAAGGACACCACTATAGTCATCAAGCCCTCTGATAGAGGGGGCAATGAGGTGGTTCTAGATGATTGCAAATATGTGGAGATGTGCATGCGGATTCTAGATGACAAGTCTTGCTATAGGCGACTGGAGCACAATCCGATGGAAGTGTTCAAACATGAACTAAAAGGCATTCTAAATAAAGCTATGCAACAACACCTCATAGACAAGACGGAATTTGCTTTTCTGTTACCAGAATATCCTGTTACAGCAGCATTTTATAGCCTACCTAAGGTTCAAAAGGGGATGAGCCCGTTGAAGGGCAGGCCCATTGTGTCTGGAATGAATGGCTTGACAGAGAAAATCAGTCTATATGTAGATGAGGTGTTGAGAACCTTTGTTTTAAACCTTCCATCCTATGTCAGAGACTCCATGGATGTCCTGAGACGCCTTAATGACATCTATTGTGACCCGGGCACCCTACTGGCAAGCCTCGATGTAGAGGCTCTGTACAGTTCAATAGCCTTTCTCACTGAAAGATGATCACACTTGGCCAATCACAACGGCTTTGTGATCGAGTTACTCGATTTCATTTTGAACCATAATGTATTCACGTTTGATCGCAAGTTCTACCACCAGCTCAGGGGAGTGGCCATGGGAAGTCTATGTGCCCCGACTTATGCCAACCTCTACCTGGGCTGGTGGGAGAGAGAATGCGTTTTCAGTGAGGCTATGGAACAATGGACGTCGTCTATTATCCTATGGATAAGATTTATAGACGACGTATTCATTCTGTGGAACGGCACCAGTATGGCCTTCAATGAGTTTGTGAAGGAACTCAACCAAAATGATCTGGGCCTATTCTTCACGAGTGAGGTCAACAGTATGCAACTGCCGTTTCTGGATTTATCCATCAGTATTGATGAATCCAGAAAAATGATCACAAAAATGTTTCGGAAACCAACGTCCACAAACACCCTACTCAGATGGGAGAGTGCACATCCCACCAAATTAAAATATGGAATACCTAAGGGGCAATATCTTAGAGCCCGACGGAATTGCTCAGAATGGGTTGATTTTAAGAGAGCATCCTCTGACAAAAACGATTTAGCCAGAGAGGATACCCTGGCCCCTGTCTCGCTGAAGCATACCAACATGCCTCAGTTAGCAATAGAGATGACCTCCTGGTCCCTAAAAAAAGAACTATGGACAACAAAATAAGAATTATAGGCACTTATGACCAGGCCAATAAGGAGGTGAGGAACATCATCAGGGAGAACTGGAGTATCCTCAAATCAGACCCGATAGTCAGACATCTTATAAGTGAATCCCCACTGATTACTTATAGAAGCGGGCGTAATCTGAGAGATCAGTTGGTGCACAGGCTATATAGTCCCCCAATACAATCTACTTGGCTTCCCAATAGACCACCCGACACGTTTAAATGTGGCAAGTGCATTGCATGTAAAGCCATCAAAAAGGGCAACGTAGCCAAATGCACAACCACAGGACGAGATTTCGTAATCAGGTCCTTTATAAATTGCAAAATGGTAGGGGTGGTCTATGAGGCTACCTGCATTTGCCAAAAACAATATGTAGGCAAAACCAAGAGGGAGTTTAGGAGACGTATTGGTGAGCATCTGCTAAACATCACTAATGAGGATGATACGCCTATTGCCCAGCATGTGACGGAATGCCACCCAGGAGTGAAACAATGCATTTCGTTTCAGGGCATAGAACAGGTCAGAGGATCCCCAAGAGGTGGGGATATAGACAATCTGCTACTGAAGAAAGAGGCTCAATGGATCTTCACATTGAGAACAGTGAAACCATTTGGTTTAAATGACTATATATCCTATACCTGCTTCATTTGATGGATTTTCTCCCCTAAAAATTCCCACTTATACAGCAATGCGTGATGGGAATAACATGACAGTGACAGGTCAATCACTATACCATTTAGATATCGAGATATATGGGAAACCCTAAATACCACCTCAGCAATATGGGCTGACTTCTGTGATCGCATGCAGTTTAGAAGCTATGGGGATCTAGGGATCCTGAACCCATATACATATGTGGTATTCCCTACATCCTCTTATTGTCACAATATCATCCTATGTATCATTAGTTTCAAGGAACGATACATGGGATTGGAAACATGAATATATAATATTTCACTTGTGTACTGGTTTACAATTGTCCGATTATCACCTCTGGAATTGGTACTAATCTTCAGTGCTTCCCCTGTTATGGCAGGCAATTCTTGCCCATGTAAACATACCCACGACAGTGGCCAGCATAGGAGATCAGGCAGAGCGGATCAACAGGACTCTTCACCTCCTTTCTTGGTGACGTCACTGCCTGCCGATGAAGCTCCGCCCAGTGGGAGTGGCGATCTTGATATGAGATCGGCGGCCAAGCAGCCGCGAGACGGCCGCAAACAAGTGCCGGAGGCTTTGTCTCTTTGAGCTGCACGAGCGCAAACAGAAGCGTCCAGCGTTCTTCTACCAGTAAGCATAGTGCAAGTTTCTGAGACTAAATAAACTGCACTAATGCTTACTGTAACTCTGCTCCTGAAGACATGTCACTGGTTGCACAGTGACATAGAAACGCGTCGAGCAGACGCATGATTAGGCAGGGACAGTCTTTTTTGAGATAGTGATGGGATATTAGAGATCGAGAATAGCAGGGTTGTAAGTAGAGCTTAAACAAAAAAGCTCTCACCCGCAACTTATCTATCCCTTTCACTATCATCCATACTCACTATTTGATATACACTGTTGCAGCTTATGATTATAGTTGCCACTAGTGCAATAGCTGGTGTTTTTGATACATTTTAAGCAGATCCAGCACACCTAGTGAGTATTACCAGTGCCTCTGGGAATTCATCAGGAGATATATACAGATAAGATTATCCTGATATATCCAGACTTGCACGTTTTGGAAGTGTGGAAATAGTGGCTGCACCCATACAATTGTGGGGTGAGCCACCTTTCCAGACTTAGCCTGACGAATTCACTATGTGGTAGATTGCCACGATTTTTAATATATACCCAATAAAGTTTCCTCTAAGCGTTTATTCAGGCAGTTAAACACACGAAGTCCAACACAGAAAAATACCGGGCTTGGCCCAACTTTTCAATAAGCTCATCCACTCGGGGCATGGGATATGCGTCAAACTTGGACACCTCATTAAGTTTGCGGAAGTCATTACAGAACCGCAATGTCCCGTCTGGCTTGGGTATTAATACTATCGGACTGGCCCACTCACTTTTTGACTCCTCGATGACACCCAGCTGGAGCATTAGCTGAACCTCCTCCGTGATGGCTTGTCGCCGAGCCTCGGGTACCCGGTACGGTTTTAACCGGACTTTCGCCTGAGGCTCAGTGACAATGTCATGCCGAATTACGGACGTGCGTCCAGGGAGGTCTGAGAACACATCCGTATTCCGACTAATGAACTCCCTGGCTTCCTGAGCCTGTTTAGAGGAGAGGCTGTCAGCAATTTTCACTGTGACAGCCGCTTCCCCTGCTTCAGACTGAGGGGCCGAAATCGCTTCCCCTAGGAACCCTGGTCGTGGGCTGTCTTCTGTACAGGTTTCCCTTTCCTTCCACGGCTTGAGCAGATTCACATGGTACACCTGCTGCGGCTTTCGACTCCCTGGCTGGTGTACTTTGTAATCTACCGGTCCAATTTTTTCTAGTACCTCGTAGGGCCCCTGCCACCTAGCTAGGAACTACAGTCGGTACCAGAACCAACAACCGATCACCCGGGTTAAAGTTTTGGACCCGAGCCTGCCGATTATAGACCCTACTCTGGGCTTGCTACGCTGCCTCCATATGCTTCCTAACCAGAGGTAACACTGTTTCCATCCATCCCTGCATCTGGGTGACATACTCAACTACACTTTTGTGCGGTGTGGTTTGTTGTTCCCACGCCTCTTTGGCGACGTCCAATAAACCACGAGGGTGTCTGCTGTATAGCAGTTCGAAGGGCAAGAACCCGGTAGAGGCCTAGGGCACTTCTTGCACTGCGAACATGAGATAGGGCAGAAGAAGGTCCCAGTCCCTTCCATCCTTAGACACCACTCTTTTCAACATATTTTTTAACGTTTGGTTAGATCTCTCTACCAGGCCATCTATTTGCGGATGATACACGGATGTCCGTAACTGTTTTATGTGGAGCAACTTACAGAGTTCCCTCATGACCTTGGACATAAATGGGGTCCCTTGGTCAGTTAGAGCCTCCTTAGGCAGACCCACTCTAGAAAACATTTCCATTAACTTCTTAGCTATGAGTTTGGCTAACGTATGACGCAGTGGCATCGCCTCCGGGTACCGCGTGGCATAGTCGAGGATGACCAGGATGTGCTGTTGCCCTCTAGCTGACTTCGGTACTGGGCCTATGAGATCCATAGCGATCTGCTCGAAGGGAACCTCAATAATTGGGAGAGGGACCAGAGGACTATGGAAATGTGGCTGGGGGCTGGTTATCTGGCAGGTTGGGCAAGACTTGCAAAACTCTTCTACGTCTCTAAACACACTGGGCCAGTAGAACCGCTGTAAAATCTGGTCCTGCATTTTCTGCTGGCCCAGGTGTCCCCCAAGAATATGTTGGTGGGCTAATTCCAACACGAGCTTGCGAAATGCCTTGGACACCACCAGCTGTTCAATATGCTCACCCCGTAGTTTATTTATCCGGTACAGCATCTACTGTTGAACCAAAAAACGGGGGAACATAGATTCGGCCCCCGGTTGTTGCGGCTCCCCCTTAACTACTACCACATTTTCCCAGGCTCGAGATAGAGTCGGATCCTAGTGTTCTGCTGTACCGAAATTATCCCCAGAGACATTGAGGTCTGCCAGCTCAGGACCCGGCGGCAAATCCTCTACGTCTCCCACCATCACACTTAACGGGGTTGTCTCCCCCTCTTCCACCGAAGTGGCGTTCACCCCTACTGCTGGTTCTTCTGACTTAGGTTCCCAAGGTTCTGGCCTCCCCCCTGAGTCAGGCCACTCTGCTAGGGTTACATCTGTCTCCCGGGTATCGGTAACTTTCGTATCCGGCCAGAGTGCCGGGGAAGTCTCTCCCAATTATCAATTCTTATGGTAACTTTGTGGCGACGGCCACCTCATGCACCCACCTGCCGGCCACCATTGACAGAGAGACCAGGGCGGTGGGACACTCCTTTAGGTCCCCATGTATGCAGACAACGCCGACTCTTCGGCCATATACTCAGCCGGCTGCACCAGGGCAGCTCTTACCAGGGCCACCAGGCTCCCTGAATCCAGCAGTGCCACCGCCAGAGTGCCCCCCACTTCCACTTGGCACAGGTGGCTATTGTCCATAGTCTCTGAAGTTACTGTGGCACACAACCTTCTGGCATATAATGAGTGGCGGTAGCCATAGTTGGTGTCCATGGGTTTCCCCCGATGGGGACAGTCGGCCCTTATGTGTTTAGGCTCCTGACAACGCCAGAAGAACACCTGGTTTGGGTCTGCAGGGGGTACATCCCGGGCGGGTCTAGCTGGCACCGGCCGCCGGGTCTGGGGTAGAGTTTTCCGGGCTTTGACTGGCCCCCTCCCAAAAGAACCCCCCTGTAGATTTCTAGTGGCCGCTTGATCATCAGGGAGATCAAAGAAAACTTGCTGGGGTCCAGACGCCAGGAATGGAGCGACGACCTCAGCCCACTGGTCTCGGGGTAACTTTTCTCTCACAGCCACCTTTTCGAATACCGCTAGATAGGTCTCGACGTCATCAGATGGGGTCATCTTTGAGATCGCCGCGCAGACAGCTTTCCGGGTATCATGGATGTTGTGGGATGCTCCTGCAGCTTGCAACGCCATCACATGCTGCAATAGTAGCTGGTTAGTTTCCTGCTGCTGCTTATTAGCCTCCCGCTGCTGCAAGTTAGCCTCCACGAGGGCCTTCACGACCGCCTCCATTTTGTCAGGGGACACGGGTTGCAACCTTGCCGGCTTGATATAGGACATAAACTTGTGCCAGGAAAAACAAAAACTTTTCAGCCTTTAGGCCTGCCTCACTGCGTTTGCCCGCATCCGACACCAAATGTGGGGATTCGCTCTGGTAGGGTAAGCGGACGCAGTACAGAGGCAAAAACCAAGGTTGTAAATCAAAGTTCAGTGTTTATTCACACATAGCAAGAAAACAAGCCAAAAGTAAGTGTTCAGTTTTGGTGCCTGTTCACACCACACAAAGTTCACAGTGCAAAAAGACTTCACCTGGTCAGCAGATGATTTTCACCCACAGTCCGCAGCAGGCTAGTGGCCTGTTTCCCCAGTTTATGGCTCTTACAAATAGATGCCTCAGTGTCTCAAACCACAGACTCCTCAGCTCCTCTGTCATGGAGGATAATCCACACAGCTGAACGTTCTGGCTGTGTTTTTATATCCCAGCCAAAACCCGGCCTGGAACTGTGGGGAACAGCCACCCACCCTGCTCTTTGGCTGCTCCCAATAAGAACCGGCCCGGATTGGCTTTACAGCCATTCTAACAGCTGAAGTGTCAGACTGCACTACAGAACTGACACTTCAAGAAAAAATCTGGTTCCTACCTCACCGAGGCCAGGAACCTCGGGGACACGTATCTTCCGTCAATGACTGGCTCCTTGTTCCTTCTTATAATATATATATGTATGTATGTATATATATATATAATTTTTATTTATATATATATATATATATATATATATACAAATTTTAGTTTGTTTAATTAAAAAAAATGTATTGGCCTTTTTTTCAACATTTATTTCTGTCCCACAATTGGTACTTTGAAATTTCAACTTTTGGGGGTCTGAACCCCTTTTCAATGCATTACTAAACTTCTGTATTGTAATGCATTGCCTAATCCACTAAAACAGGGATGGTCAAACTGCGGCTCTACAGCAGTTGAAAAACTACAATTCCCTCCATGCCCTTCTGTAGGCTGTTAACTGTAGACAGACTTTGCATGCTGGGAGTTGTAATTTTGCTACAGCTGGCGAGACGCATTTTGCCCATCCCTGCTAACAGGTTGCCTAGAAAACCCAGCAAGGGCCTCGATGATCAATGGCAGGGAAATTACAAGTCAAATTGGTACACCATAGACTTTTTCCTGTGTGCAGGTGCACACAGAGAGGGCTCCGAGTGTCGCCTGCTAGCAACCGTGCCATAGGTTCGCCCCAGTGTAATAATAGTACGTCACTTGTCAGTAAAAATAAAAATGTAATAATATATATTTACTTACGGCCGCAACTCTATGATATCTCTTAAGAACCGCAGCTGCTTGGTGTAACTGTAGGGACGTTTTTTTGCACCCACGTCACCGCTACATGAAGTTTCAGACAACTCCCTTCTAAACTGATCACGGGTGCTGTTCCCCCTTGTCTTTGCTATTTTTGATGTAAAAAAATAATAATTATATATTTAGATTCAATTTTTGCAGTGCATTAGGGGGTGTCACATTTTAAAATGTCCCCTCTTCTTTGCTTTAATTCTTATGGAACACCTAAAGGGTTTAATAAAGATTGTAAAATCAGGCGAGGTGTAAAATCAGGGGTGTATTTTCAAAAATTTGGTGATTTATGGGTGGTTTCTACTATGTAGGCCCCACAAAGTGATTTCTTAACTGAACTGGTCCTTTAAAAAAGTGGGTTTTGGAAATTTTCTTAAAAATTTTAAAATTTGCTTCTAAAGTTCTAAGCCTTCTAACTTCCTAAAAAAAATTAAAATATAACATTTCCAAAATAATGCCAATATAATGAAGACATATGGGGAATGTAAAGTAATAACTATTTTATGAAGTATCACTATCCGTTTTAAAAGCAGAGAAATTCTAATTTTGAAAATATTAGATTTTTTATTATGCATAAAGGTAAAACATATCAGCTCAAATTCACCACTAACATGAAGTATGGTGTCACGAGAAAACAATCTCAGAATGGCTGTCACGGATGATATTGCAGATAGCTGGAAGTTATGGATAAACATCCGACTGGCTTGATCCCAAACTAAGGAGCATAAAGGTGACCCCTGAAAACCCTAAGAGCTCACCCTGACTGCAAAGCACATACAAGGGCCTCAGAGGTAGACAATTGCATGCCCTTGTACCTAGACTATATGACACCTTAAAACCCTATAATAGTGAGGGGACACGACCACCGGCTCCCTGCACTTAATACGGAGGGAGTCAGGGTCACCTAGAATCAAGCCAGCAAAGAAACACAATACAAGAAAGGACTTATCTGAACAAGCAGTAACAGAAGTCTCCAGCAGTGATCACTTCAATCCAGGAAGTAGTATAAACCGCAAGGTGAGGCAGTATGGGAGAGAATATAAAGGGAGGCAATTAGTGTGAATAGGTGACAGCTGGGAGAAGGAAAGGAGATGACAAAGGGAAACCAAAACAAAGAACATCATGCAAGAGGTCCAGAAGAACGTCTGCCAGACCTTGGCAGAGAGCTGGTGGTGACAATGGCTTGGATAAGTAAAACCAATCCAAAATTAACACCAGATAAACTGACACATGTCAAATTTGAAAAATAGGAATCCGGCATTTGGTCCAAACTGGCTGTTGCTTGAAGGGTTTGATGCAATTGAATATTATACAAAGCAGCAAATAATATACACACATAGCAGTGTCAACCTACTCTATAAATATATCACATTATGTAAAATGATTGCTAAATGGTATAAAAAAAGGTAAAAGAAAAAGTCAATAAATTACATAAAAACATAGTGTACTCTAAAATGCTAGCAAAGAAAAATACAAAAGTAGCATAAAAAGGCCTTAGGCTACATGTACATGACAGTAAAAAAAAAAACGGACATGTGATGGATGTTTTTTTAACGGCCATCACACATCCATGTTAAGGCCAATGGTAGTCTATGAGGTTATTTACCCAGCAGTTGTTTTGACGGCCAGTAAATAACGGATGTAAAAAATATAGAACATGTT
Organism: Bufo gargarizans; assembly: GCF_014858855.1. Classification (NCBI taxonomy): domain Eukaryota; kingdom Metazoa; phylum Chordata; class Amphibia; order Anura; family Bufonidae; genus Bufo; species Bufo gargarizans. The sequence continues at coordinate 502,366,732 of NC_058082.1, forward strand.
CTATCTTGTCTGTTTTTTACTGACCGACTGCCACCATACAATTGAATGGGTCTGCTTTTAATGCACATTTCTCAGAAAGGCATAAAAAAGTCTGTTAAAAATGGACAGTTTAACTGTTCTTAACAGACCTTAGGGCTCATTCACACGACCGTATGAATGGATCCGCATCTGTTCTGCAATTTTGTGGAACGGATGCGGACCCATTCATTTTCGAAGAAAGAGAATGTCTTATTCTTGTCCTAAATATTAATGATGTATCCTTAGCAATGTCTATCCTTGTGTAATTGGTAGCCGACAATCAGCTGAATGAAGGGACGCCATGTCTACCCTGGACACAATGTATCATTTTCCCTAACAAGATGCATAATTAGAGTAGAATTGCATCTTGTTCCATTGTTAAGCTGTTTGTAGAGGAGAGTTTTTATTCTGGGAATAAACTGGATATAATATAAATGATAAATGCTAGAGAGACTTAGTAAATAGAAAATCATGGACCTTTAAAACTGCTGATAAACACAGGCCTGTCAGCCAGGCTGATGATGTTACAGGTACCCGTAATGTCATGTCACCTTTGACAGCCAGCCATGACACAGGTACCTCTGTAAAGTCATGTGACCTTTAGAATGTGGTGATGTAACAGATGCCTTTGTGATGTCATATAACAATTGATTCTAGCTTTCTGCAGCCTGACTTTCGGCCATATTTCTTCATCACTTGACGGGTGAAGGCGAGTTTTACTTGTGCTCAGCAATTTTTTGTTTTCTTCAAAGACCAGAAAAGAGGGCCTGTAAGCCAAGCCGTTCCAAGTGTCACCATGGAACGCGCTGAAGGCGCACAGGACCTTCCTCAACCCAGTGACATCTATGGGCTGAACATGCAGGTTCCAAAGAATCTTCCCAAAAAAAGAAAAAGGAAGAGAAAGAGGAGAGTTCAGCCGCCAAATAAGAGGAGGAGAATAGAAACATCAGAGAAGGCGAAAGATGGCGGCAAAGAAAAAATGATCAAGGCTTCGAAAAGACCTGGAAGCCCTATACAGGAGAGTATCCTTAAAAAGAGGAAGAGGGGAGGAAAGACAGGGGGAAAAGCTGAAGATGGACCCAGCACATCCTATAACACTGAGATGAAACAGCTGTCAGGTGAGTGCAGATCTAAGACACCTAGAGCCAATATCCCCCAGTAATGTATCAATGGGTTTGCCCACTTATGAACATGATTAATGAGCATTTTTGTCTTTCATGCCCCATAAAATTCTTATCCTCTCTTAATGTAATTACTATTGGAAGCCAAACGCAGGAATATTAACTATAATGTCTCTTCTCTCTACCAGTGACAACCCCAGCAGAAACCCCCATCATTGTGACTGGACTGGAAAGCTTCACCTTCCATAAAATTCTTGGGAAAGGTGGTTTTGGTAAAGTTAGTATCAGGAGTTGTTGTCACTTTTTCCTTATGTGTAGTAATATGACTATGCGTCTTCTCATAACAGGATGCGCCGTTCCTCAAGTTCTAATGTTCTGTCTCCTCTAGGTCATGCTGGCCACACATCCCGACTGCCAACAACAACTGGCAGTGAAGCTGGTGAAGAAGAGGGTCCTGCTTCAGAACTTTAGAAACAACGTTCTGATTGAGCGACAGGTCCTGGAGGTGACTGGGAAAAGTCCACTATTCACCCATGCTTATGCCACCTTCCAGACCAAGGTAAGAGTCTTATTGACTACTGGGTTTTGTGAGTAGGTCAGTTCTTTCCAACCCCATCCTACTTTTGCCAACATTGTTGTACTTAAATTAGTTCCAAGACTTGCACTATGATGGTAGGTCAATCTGAACCTCTGGCTTCTTCTACTTGAGAAGCATAACATCTCCAAAGCAGGGTATATAAATGCACTCTAATATTCCATAGTTAAGTTTTTTGAAACTTACATGATATGCTCTATCTTTATCACAGGACTATGCCTTCTTCATCATGGAGTTTCTCAGCGGAGGAGACCTAGGTAACCTCATATATGCCAAAGCCCCATTTACCATTCCAGTCACCAGGTAAGGCAGAACATAGATATCTTAGATAAAAACAATAGTTGTCAGGAACATCCATCTTTATATAATTTATTGGTCTCAATGTTGATGTTTTCTCTTTTTTTGTGATCAGATTTTTTGCAGCTGAGATCATCTGTGGGCTGCAGTTTCTCCATAACAGAGGCATAATACATAGAGACATAAAACCAGAAAACATCTTAATGGACAGCGCCGGTCACTTGAAGATTGCTGATTTCGGTCTGGCCGTGATGAACATCTTTGGGGAAAGGAAGATCTCACAATATGCCGGAACTCTTAGCTACATGGCACCCGAGGTGAGGAATCATCTATGTGCTTCTCATTGTGCATAGGGCTGGACATCTCCATGACTTCTGCTGCTCTGGACAATGCTCTAATTTTTTTATTGTCAACCTGATATTTCTACAGATTCTTCTGGAGAAGCCCTACAACACGGCAGTGGACTGGTTCTCAGCTGGTGTGACGATATATCAGATGGCTACTGGCAAATATCCATTCTCTGCCAGCATATTTCCTGAAAAAATTCAGAAGTCACTGATCAACGATGTTCCCACCTACCCAAAACGACTCAACCCACAAGCCAGAGACCTCATAGAGAGGGTGAGTATAAAAATATATAGCAGTACAACAGCGGCTAAATATGACATTGAAAACTAGGGACTACATTGGAAAGTGTGATCTACAATTCTGAAATGTCTTCAATATATTTTTTTCCAGCTCTTAATCAAGTCACCAGAGAGTCGCCAGTTAGCGGTATGTAACATCAGGGAACATCCATTTTTCATGGACATCGGGTGGACAGATATAGAGGAAGCAGCAGCTTGTCCACCATTCCAACCAGGACCAGTAAGTACAGGATCCAGGCAAGATGTGGGTAGTAGTAAAGTTCCATTGTGCCCTTTCTTGTTAAACACAGGATCTTGGATCTTCTCTCCACAGCCACCAGTGATGACATCGAAAAAAATAAATGATGTCCTATCCTCCACCGAAGCCAATAAGCCACCAATGGCCGCTAAAGATCAAAAGCTATTCTGTGGATTCACTTTTGCCAATGCCAGATGGCAGGTCATAAAGCCAATACAAGAACCTGTCATACGTCATCGCAGGTGGGTCATCGTAACTAAGAGGGAAATATGGGGATTATTGAAAATTCCCTCCATTACCTGGAATTCTATCAGCAGAGTGTGGTGTGGAGTCCATTCACTGATGGAAGCTTATAGTCTGCTGATGGGTCTACAGGGTAAAAGTGCAGGTGGTTACCACTATTACAATGCTATTTTATCTCTTGGCAGAACATTTGGCAGAATTGTGAGAGAGATCGTCCACAGGATCTGGAGGAGGATAAACCACTGGAAGTGAGCAGCTCCACTATATATACAGATGTCCGCAATAAATCAGTGGCAGAAAACCATCATGTTATAGCAGAGCCTCTTGATGACATCACACTCACCAGGAAAATCCACCGAGAATTGCTGTCCTTGTATGAGCCTCAAATTCCAACCTCTGACCTCTATGTACTCTCCTGACGACTTATCGGTACTGTGATATAACAGTCCTGGTCCTTCAGTTTCATTTCCAACTGCCACTAGGAGTAACCTGAGGGTCATAACCTGCAGAGTAGCAGGAGCAGAGAAGCAGCAGGAAGTCGATGAAGATTCTTCCACGAATCAATGAATTGACCGCCAGCGCTTCTAGTCCACAAGCTGCCTCTTGTACCCAAGGGAGGGGTAGTCCTTACGCCATGGTTCCCTAGAGGTTTCCTCCACAGGGGGTTTTTCCTCTCCTGCGTGCCAACGGATAGCAACATCAACAAGAAAATGGTAACTTGTTGGACTCTGCCCTCAGTGTTGATCACACCATCCACTAGTGGCATAGAGGGACCGAAGAGGACATTTACCACCAATAAACAATAAACAGTACCATTCACCATCATCTGGTAGTAGCGTGATTATCTTATATCTAACAAATCCTTAGACTCTACAGTCATTGGTTTATCTTTAATGGAGAGCATACAAGGCTAATAAGACTTGTCTCGATACAGTGTCTCTATGTTAAAACATGTCCCTTCCAGAAAACTCCATTAATGATACTGGACAACCCCTTTAAAAAAAAAGCAGCTTTAAAAAAAGTATAGAAATATATGCCAGGCATATTAACCCCTTCACGCATTTGGACACAACCCTACGTCCAAATGGCATGTATGGCATATAATCCATATCCGTTCACTTATAAGTTATAACATTTTTTAAAAAACTACACATAATTGGTATCACTGCCTCTGTAACAACCTGATCTATAAAGGTATCAAGTCAGTAATCATGCGCGGTAAGCGCTGTAAAAATATTGTTAAAAACAATGATGGAATTTCTGTTTTTGTCACCTCACCTCCACAAAAAAAAAAAAGTGGGGGCGTTGCCTGGACGCTGATGGCGCTGGCTGCTTAGTTGAGGAGCTCTGCTTCCAGCACTACAATCCGGCTTACTCTCAGCCTTTCCTGCTACTAAATTTATGAGGATCTCTTCTCCTGCATCCTGTCCACATATGGGGCGAGTCAAGAAGCGCCAGGCTCCGGCAAAACTCACAGAGTTCTTTCACAAAACTCCACCGTTGAGTGTAAGCCCGAAGCTGCCCTGCACGCCATCTTGTGACGGCTTCTCCGCTTCCTTGCCGAGCAAAGTTCGCGCCACATCCCGACAACTATCAGATAGCTCCTCACCGCTTACAGAGGAGCTGCTCCGGAGTATGCTGGACTCCCTACGATCTTCCATAAAAGAGGACTTCCACATCATTCTCAGGGAAGTATAAGCTGAAATAACACAGCTGGGAGAGTGCACTTCGCATCTAGAAGGCAAGATGGCGGAACTTACCGCCTCACATAATCTGCTGATAGACACTAACGCTGCCCTTGAGGAGGAGGGAGGCCAGCTACCATCTAAAGTTGCCGACATGGAGGAGCGGAGTCGACGAAACAATGTCAGACTCCGGGGTGTGCCTGAGACGGTGGGCCCTGATCAGCTACTCTCACTGCTGCAAACCTTACTCAAAGAGGCCTTACCAAGTCTCTCAGAGATGGACCTTTCTATTGACCGCATTCACAGGATCCCAAGCCGGCAAGCCTTGCTCCAGAGGTCCCTCATGATGTCCTGGCGAGGATACACTTCTACCAAATCAAATAAGCCTTTCTGAAAGCACTCCGGAAGGACCTGGAGCCCAACAGCTCCTTTGGCGGCATCTCGATATTCCCGGATTTATCTGCGACAACCATGGCTAAAAGGAAGGAGTCTTCCCCCTCACTAGAATCCTGCGGGACAATCAAGTCCGCTACTGGTGGGGCTTTCCGGTGAAACTTATAGTTGCACATAACAACACATTCCACATGTGCACAACGTCACGGGCTGCAGAGCAGAAATTGTCGGCCCTGAGCCTTCTATCCTCTTCGCGAACGAGCAAAGATTCCAGTGGACTGGAACCCAACCTTAGCAGGACTGCCCAATTGTCATGGATGGTGTTGCAGAAAACAAGAAGTAACAAATAAAGATCCGACTGACTTGATCCCAAACTAAGGAACAAAAGGGTGAGCCCTATTAAAGCCCTAGAGCTCTCCCTGACTGCTCAGCCCATACAAAGATCTGTGTGATAGAAAGTTGCATGTCCACGCACCTAGACTGATTGACACCTGAAACCCTATAATAGTGAGTGGACACGACCACCGTCTCCCTGCACTCAATATGGAGGGAGTCAGGGTCACCTAGAATCAAGCCAACAGGAAAACACAAATAAAGGGATAGACTTATCGGAGGAAGCAGCAGTAGTAAACTTCTAGCAGTGAGCACAATCCAGGAAGTAGTATAAACCGCAAAGTGAGGCAGTATGGGAGGGGATATAAAGGGAGGCAAACACTGCTAATAGATGACAGCTGGGAGAGGGAGAAGAGATGTCAAAGCGAAACCAAAACAAAAGAACATCATGCAGGAGGTACTGAAGAACGTCTGTCAGAACTTCTCAGAGATCAGGCGGTGACACCAATAGTGTTTGGCACCCCCTTCTCTATGGGGCAAGAGCCCTTTCTACCACTATACCACTTTGAAGCACTGTAATACTGCTTCTACTCTTGATATGTTAACTTTTGCGTTCTATGTTTTCTTTGTTTTTTCAACTCTGATGTTATTGGAGGCTCTACCTCCAGTTAAAATGTGTGATGATGTCTACTCCCCATATATACGTCCCGATACCTTTGTCCGAACGGAGCAGAGTTAAGCTGGTATACTTACTATCTCGATGGGGGTTAAAATGTATTCGCTGAATGTTTGGGGATTGAACTCCCTATTTAAGAGGAAAATGTTATGGGCTGATGCTATGTCCTCACACTGTAATGTACTAAAGGCTCAAGAAACCCATTTGCTGCTGAAAGACAATCATAGATGTACACATCCTGATTTCCCACATATCTTCTGCTCTCCCGCGTTTAGGAAAAAGAAAGCAGGAGTTTTAATAGAGATAAAAAGGAATGTAGCGCTCACTTTGTCCTCTTTAACGACGGATAGCAAGGGCAGATATATTATAATAACGGGTCTATTAGATAACCTACCAGTGACGATAGCTACCATCTATGCACCTAACAGCAAACAAATATCCTTCTTCCGCCGTTTTTTCCGCAAACTCAATGCAGTGGCGTCAGGCTCCACTGTGATTGGGGGTGACTTTAATATACCGGCAAATGCAGATATGGATTGTAATAACTGCACCCTGACACACAGACGGAACCTCAAATCCCTCATAGCTGAATTTTAGCTTCATGACATTTGGAGATACCTCTATGGTGGAGAACGTGACTATACTTTCCTCTCCCCTGCTCACTTATCACAATCCAGAATAGATTATTTTCTTATCTCTACTGATTTGCTATGGAAGGCCTCAGACTCAAGCATAGGTCTCACGGCTTGGTCTGATCATGCTCCCATAACTCTTGAGATCCAAACAGGTTTGCCAAGTCCCTCCCCTCTGCAGTGGAGACTGAATGCTTACTTGCTGAAACGGCTAATAAGGGTTGAGTATATAGACAAATCCATTGGTGAATTTATTGATATAAATGATAGTCCAGGGATCTCGGCATCTACCCTCTGGAACACACACAAGACGTATATGAGAGGTATTCCAACTTGCTTCTCGTTTGAAAAAACAATGGCTCAAGCTCCTCTCAGAGGCGCTAGAGTAACTTTCCAAAATTGACTCAGAATATTAACTGCACCCCAGCCCTTCACTCCAAAAACAACTATTTGATGCCAGGGCTAATCTTAGGACCATTCTGTTATACGACCATGAGCGCTCGCTTAGACGAATGAAGGCCACCTATTATAATATAGGTGACAAAGCGGGATCCCTACTCGCTAGAAGGGTATAACGCAAAAATGCGACAAGCAGAATTGCCCATCTGAAATCAGAGAATTCCCAACTCATTACCCATCCCCAAAAGATTTCGGATACTTTTGAAGAATATTATGAAAACTTATATAACCTACGCAATAGTAGCTCCACTCCCCAGCCCCAGTCTGAAGGCATAGCAGCGTTCTTAGATGATCGTTTATCTTTCCCCCGCCTGTCAGAGTCTGGTCTAAACACCCTAAATGCCCCTATTGAAGCCTTAGAAATAGAACGGGCGATACGCTCAGCCAAATTACATTCTGTCCCTGGCCCAGACGGTTACATAAACAAATACTATAAACCTTTCCGGAATTCCCTGACCCCACTCCTGCAGAAGCTATTTAACACCTTCTTATGCACAGGCCACATGCCCCCTGAAATGTTAACCGCGACGATAGTCACATTACCTAAACTTGCTAAACCTGCAGATTCTCCTGGCAATTTTAGGCCCATATCCTTATTGAACACGGATATCAAACTTTTTTCAAAAACTTTAGCCTCTAGACTCCACAACGTTCTTCCAACTTTGGTGGATATTGACCAGGTGGGGTTTGTGGCCGGCAGGCAATGCAGAGATGGGACCAGGCGCATCATAGATCTCCTGCATATGGCAGAGCTTTCTAGGTCCCCCACAGTGTTCCTGTCTCTAGATGCTGAGAAAGCATTTGATAGGGTGCACTGGGGGTACCTGGAAAGAGTACTCCAAAAATGTGGCTTCTCGGGACCTATCGTTAGAGGTATCATGGGATTATACTCGAGCCCTTCAGCCAGAGTATTGGCCTCAGGGTTCCTCACCAGGACATTCCACATAACAAACGGTACCCGACAGGGGTGCCCCCTGTCTCCTTTAATCTTTGCACTGGTAATGGAACCCCTTGCAGAAGCCATCAGGTCAAATAGTGCCATAGGGGGCATCCCTGTCGGTGTGCAACATCACAAGTTGACCTTATACGCTGATGATGTGATCTTAACCATGACTAATCCTGAAAAATCACTAGTAGCTGTGTGGGATGTCTTACAGAGGTTTTCTGAAATCTCCTATTACAAAATTAATGTCTCAAAATCCAATATACTACCCCTGTTCATACCTGACTGTGTCCAAAACAACATCCAGAATAAGTTTCAGTTTGACTGGGAATTTGACCATACCACTTACCTAGGCATTATGCTAACCCCATCAACCCAACAAACTGGTATCCACAAATCTTAAAGCTCTAAAGAATGAACTGCAAAAAGACTATGTGAACATGTCTGCTCACAATCTGTCCTGAATAGCTAGGATAAACCTAGTTAAAATGCTAACCTTACCAAAGATTTTGTATAAACTCCAGTGTATTCCAATGCGGCTGCCCATAAATACACTCAACCAAATCCAGAGGGAGATACTGAGATTTATATGGGGCAACACCAAACATACATAGTAACATAGTACATAAGGCCGAAAAAAGACATTTGTCCATCCAGTTCTGTCATCCTGCAAGTTGATCCAGAGGAAGGCAAAAAAAAACTGAGAGGTAGAAGCCAATTTTCCTCACTTTAGGGGAATAAAAAATTCCTTCCCGACTCCAATCAGGCAATCAGAATAACTCCCTGGATCAACGACCCCTCTCTAGTAGCTATAGCCTGTAATATTATTACACTCCAGAAATACATCCAGGCCCCTCTTGAATTCCTTTATTGTACTCACCATCACCACCTCCTCAGGCAGAGAGTTCCATAGTCTCACTGCTCTTACCGTAAAGAATCCTCTTCTATGTTTGTGTACAAACCTTCTTTCCTCCAGATGCAGAGGATGTCCCCTCGTCACAGTCAAAGTCCTGGGAATGAATAGATGATGGGATAGATCTCTGTACTGTCCCCTGATATATTTATACATATTAATTAGATCTCACCTCAGTCGTCTTTTTTCTAAAGTGAATAGCCCTAATTTTGATAATCTTTCAGGGTACTGTAGTTGCCCCATTCCAGTTATTACTTTAGTTGCCCTCCTCTGGACCCTCTCCAGCTCCGCTATGTCTGCTTTGTTCACTGGAGCCCAGAACTGTACACGGTACTCCATGTGTGGTCTGACTAATGATTTGTAAAGTGGTAGGACTATGTTCTCATCACGGGCATCTATGCCACTTTTGATGAAACCCAATATCTTATTGGCCTTGGCAGAAGCTGCCTGACACTGTTTTTTGCAGCTTAGTTTTCTATTTATTAAAATTCCTAGATCCTTTTCCATGTCAGTGTTACCGAGTGTTTTACCATTTAATAAGTACGGGTGACTTGCATTATTCCTTCCCATGTGCATAACTTTACATAGGATTTGTAAATCGGCTTTATATCCGGCTCTATAGTTTGGGGGTGCCAGACGTGAAGACATACTATTGGGCCTCATTACTCTCTCAGGCCAAGGAGTGGTGGTGTCTGTCCAGTCCGCAGAGATGGCTACACTTTGAGGAAGCGTTAATTAAAGGATCTTCCATTAGTAGTTACCTCGCTGCTCAATCTCTGGGCCAGCTTCACATCAATTTACCCATAGGGCCTATGGTGGCTACCTCTGCGGCCTGGAAACATATGTTATCTAGCCTCAAATTTTCACAATTCATGGATTGGAAACAAATTCCTTTAAAAACACTAGAATTCCATTTTCCAGGTTTGTCTCTTTCCCCTTGGTATACTAGGGGCATTGAAATCATAGGGAAACTCTTTGATGGCCAACATGTAGTACAATTTGAGTCTCTGCATAGTCAATATGATTAGTCAAATGCATAGTCTCTGCATAGTCAAATGATAAAGCTCTGTGGGAGGCAGATCCATAACACTGATGGTACCCATGTTTAGTTTTTCAGAGCCTCCAAAGCGCCTAAAATGAAGTTTTAAAAATATGCAAATTACCTATCGCAAGTGCCCAGGGGCGGAGAGTGTGCTGCAAGTGCCCAGTGCTCCCCGCCTTACTTGCTCCTGACTCCTCCCCTCTGTATCGTCCGGCCAGGCCTGTATCCTTGCTGGGTCATTTTCGTCTCCATTCATAATCCAGAGCCTGTGCGCTTTACCGCCGGTGTACGTAACTGGCGGATGCGCAGTGGGCAATGTACTGCGCATGCCCGGACCCGGCAGTGAAGCGAACAGGCACTAGATTATGAATGGAGATGAGAATGACGCCGCAAGGATACAGGGCTGGCCGAACGATACAGAGGGGAGGAGTCAGGAGCAAGTAAGGCGGGGAGCACTGGGCACTTGCAGCACACTCTCCGCCCCTGGGCACTTGCGATAGGCAATTTGCATATTTTTAAAACTTCATTTCAGGTACTTTGGAGGCTCTGAAAAACTAAACATGGGTACCATCAGTGTTATGGATCTGCCTCCCACAGAGCTTTATCATCAGTTTAAAACATATTATGTAGGTGACAGACTCCCTTTAAGGTATTTCTAGCTCCTTGGACAAAATGGGGTCACTTTTTGGAGTTTTCTTTCTAGGTTTACCTGAGGGTCTCTTCAAATGTGACATTGCACCTCAAAACCATTCCAGCAGATTCTGCCCTCCGTTAACAATATGTCGCTCCTTTCCTTCTGTGCCCTGCCTTGTGCCCATACAGCAGGTAACGACCACATATGGGGTTTTTATGTAAACTGGGTAATAAATATTGAGGTTTCTTTGGCAGTTAACCCTTGCTGTGTTACTTGAAAAATTACATTTTAAAATGTCCCCTCTACTTTGCTTTAATTCTTATGGAACACCTAAAGGGTTTAATAAAGTTTGTAAAATCAGGGGAGGTGTAAAATCAGGGGTGTATTTTCAAAAATATGGTGATTTATGGATGGTTTCTACTATGTAGGCCCCACAAAGTGACTTCTTAACTAAACTGGTCTTTAAAAAAGTGGGTTTTGGAAATTTTCGTAAAAATGTTAAAATTAGCTTCTAAACTTCTAAGCCTTCTAACTTCCTAAAAAAATAAAATAACATTTACAAAATGATGCCAATATAAAGAAGACATATGGGGAATGTAAAGTAATAACTATTTTATAAAGTATCACTATCCGTTTTAAAAGCAGAGAAATTCTAATTTAGAAAATAGCGATTTTGCAAATGTGGGATTTTTTCTTATGCATAAAGGTAAAACATATCAACTCAAATTCACCACTAACATGAAGTATGGTGTCACGAGAAAACAATCTCAGAATGGCTTGGATAAGTAAAACCATTCCAAAATTAACACCAGATAAACTGACACATGTCAGATTTGAAAAATGGGAATCTGGCATTTGGTCCAAACTGACTGTTGCTTGAAGGATTTGATGCCATTGAATATTATACAAAGCAGCAAATAATATACACACATAGCAGTGTCAACCTACTCTATAAATATATCACATTATGTAAAATGATTGCTAAATGGTATAAAAAAAAGATTTAAAAAAAGTCAATAAATTACATAAAAAGTGTACTCTAAAATGCTAGCAAAGAAAAATACAAAAGTAGCATAAAAAGGCCTTAGGCTACATGTACATGACGGTAAAAAAGAACGGACATGTGATGGATTTTTTTTTAACGGCCATCACACATCCATTTTAAGGCCTATGGTAGTCTATGAGGTTATTTACCCGGCAGTTGTTTTGACGGCCAGTGAATAACGGCTGTCAAAAAATAGAACATGTTCTATCTTGTCTGTTCTATCTTGAATGGCATCAGTGGAAAAAAAGTCTGTTAAAAATGGACAGTTTATCCGTTCTTAACAGACCTTAGGGCTCATTCACACGACCGTATGAATGGGTCCGCATCTGTTCCGCAATTTTGTGGAACTGGTGCGGACCCATTCATTTTCAAAGAAAGAGCATGTCTTATTCTTGTCCTAAATATTAATGATGTATCCTTAGCAATGTCTATCCTTGTGTAATTGGTAGCCGACAATCAGCTGAATGAAGGGACGCCATGTCTACCCTGGACACAATGTATCATTTTCCCTAACAAGATGCATAATTAGAGTAGAATTGCATCTTGTTCCATTGTTAAGCTGTTTGTAGAGGAGAGTTTTTATTCTGGGAATAAACTGAATATAATATAAATGATAAATGCTAGAGAGACTTAGTAAATAGAAAATCATGGACCTTTAAAACTGCTCATAAACACAGGCCTGTCAGCCAGGCTGATCATGTTACAGGTACCCGTAATGTCATGTCACCTTTGACAGCCAGCCATGACACAGGTGCCTCTGTAAAGTCATGTGACCTTTAGAATGTGGTGATGTCACAGATGCCTTTGTGATGTCATATAACAATTGATTCTAGCTTTCTGCAGCCTGACTTTCGGCCATATTTCTTCATCACTTGACGGGTGAAGGCGAGTTTTACTTGTGCTCAGCAATTTTTTGTTTTCTTCAAAGACCAGAAAAGAGGGCCTGTAAGCCAAGCCGTTCCAAGTGTCACCATGGAACGCGCTGAAGGCGCACAGGACCTTCCTCAACCCAGTGACATCTATGGGCTGAACATGGAGGTTCCAAAGAATCTCCCCAAAAAAAGAAAAAGGAAGAGAAAGAGGAGAGTTCAGCCGCCAAATAAGAGGAGGAGAATAGAAACATCAGAGAAGGCGAAAGATGGCGGCAAAGAAAAAATGATCAAGGCTTCGAAAAGACCTGGAAGCCCTATACAGGAGAGTATCCTAAGGAAGAGGAGAGAAAAGACAGGGGGAAAAGCTGAAGATGGACCCAGCACATCCTATAACACTGAGATGGAACAGCTGTCAGGTGAGTGCAGATCTAAGACACCTAGAGCCAATATCCCCCAATAATGTATCAATGGGTTTGCCCACTTATGAACATGATTAATGAGCATTTTTGTCTTTCATGCCCCATAAAATTCTTATCCTCTAATAAAGTAATTACTATTGGAAGCCAAACGCAGGAATATTAACTATAATGTCTCTTCTCTCTACCAGTGACAACCCCAGCAGAAACCCCCATCATTGTGACTGGACTGGAAAGCTTCACCTTCCATAAAATTCTTGGAGAAGGTGGTTTTGGTAAAGTAAGTATCAGGAGTTGTTGTCACTTTTTCCTTATGTGTAGTAATATGACTATGCGTCTTCTCATAGCAGGATGCGCCGTTCCTCAAGTTCTAATGTTCTGTCTCCTCTAGGTCATGCTGGCCACACATCCCGACTGCCAACAACAACTGGCAGTGAAGCTGGTGAAGAAGAGGGTCCTGCTTCAGAACTTTACAAACAACGTTCTGATTGAACGACAGGTCCTGGAGGTGACTGGGAAAAGTCCACTATTCACCCATGCTTATGCCACCTTCCAGACCAAGGTAAGAGTCTTATTGACTACTGGGTTTTGTGAGTAGGTCAGTTCTTTCCAACCCCATCCTACTTTTGCCAACATTGTTGTACTTAAATTAGTTCTAAGACTTGCACTATGATGGTAGGTCAATCTGAACCTCTGGCTTCTTCTACTTGAGAAGCATAACATCTCCAAAGCAGGGTATATAAATGCACTCTAATATTCCATAGTTAAGTTTTTTGAAACTTACATGATATGCTCTATCTTTATCACAGGACTATGCCTTCTTCATCATGGAGTTTCTCAGCGGAGGAGACCTAGGTAACCTCATATATGCCAAAGCCCCATTCACCATTCCAGTCACCAGGTAAGGCAGAACATAGATATCTTAGATAAAAACAATAGTTATCAGGAACATCCATCTTTATATAATTTATTGGTCTCAATGTTGATGTTTTCTCTTTTTTTGTGATCAGATTTTTTGCAGCTGAGATCATCTGTGGGCTGCAGTTTCTCCATAACAGAGGCATCATACATAGAGACATAAAACCAGAAAACATCTTAATGGACAGCGCCGGTCACTTGAAGATTGCTGATTTCGGTCTGGCCGTGATGAACATCTTTGGGGAAAGGAAGATCTCACAATATGCCGGAACTCTTAGCTACATGGCACCCGAGGTGAGGAATCATCTATGTGCTTCTCATTGTGCATAGGGCTGGACATCTCCATGACTTCTGCTGCTCTGGACAATGCTCTAATTTTTTTATTGTCAACCTGATATTTCTACAGATTCTTCTGGAGAAGCCCTACAACACGGCAGTGGACTGGTTCTCAGCTGGTGTGACGATATATCAGATGGCTACTGGCAAATATCCATTCTCTGCCAGCATATTTCCTGAAAAAATTCAGAAGTCACTGATCAACGATGTTCCCACCTACCCAAAACGACTCGACCCACAAGCCAGAGACCTCATAGAGAGGGTGAGTATAAAAATATATAGCAGTACAACAGCGGCTAAATATGACATTGAAAACTAGGGACTACATTGGAAAGTGTGATCTACAATTCTGAAATGTCTTCAATATATTTTTTTCCAGCTCTTAATCAAGTCACCAGAGAGTCGCCAGTTAGCGGTATGTAACATCAGGGAACATCCATTTTTCATGGACATCGAGTGGACAGATATAGAGGAAGCAGCAGCTTGTCCACCATTCCAACCAGGACCAGTAAGTACAGGATCCAGGCAAGATGTGGGTAGTAGTAAAGTTCCATTGTGCCCTTTCTTGTTAAACACAGGATCTTGGATCTTCTCTCCACAGCCACCAGTGATGACATCGAAAAAAATAAATGATGTCCTATCCTCCACCGAAGCCAATAAGCCACCAATGGCCGATAAAGATCAAAAGCTATTCTGTGGATTCACTTTTGCCAATGCCAGATGGCAGGTCATAAAGCCAATACAAGAACCTGTCTTACGTCATCGCAGGTGGGTCATCGTAACTAAGAGGGAAATATGGGGTCTATTGAAAATTCCCTCCATTACCTGGAATTCTATCAGCAGAGTGTGGTGTGGAGTCCATTCACTGATGGAAGCTTATAGTCTGCTGATGGGTCTACAGGGTAAAAGTGCAGGTGGTTACCACTATTACAATGCTATTTTATCTCTTGGCAGAACATTTGGCAGAATTGTGAGAGAGATCGTCCACAGGATCTGGAGGAGGATAAATCACTGGAAGTGAGCAGCTCCACTATATATACAGATGTCCGCAATAAATCAGTGGCAGAAAACCATCATGTTATAGCAGAGCCTCTTGATGACATCACACTCACCAGGAAAATCCACCGAGAATTGCTGTCCTTGTATGAGCCTCAAATTCCAACCTCTGACCTCTATGTACTCTCCTGACGACTTATCGGTACTGTGATATAACAGTCCTGGTCCTTCAGTTTCATTTCAAACTGCCACTAGGAGTAACCTGAGGGTCATAACCTGCAGAGTAGCAGGAGCAGAGAAGCAGCAGGAAGTCGATGAAGATTCTTCCACGAATCAATGAATTGACCGCCAGCGCTTCTAGTCCACAAGCTGCCTCTTGTACCCAAGGGAGGGGTAGTCCTTACGCCATGGTTCCCTAGAGGTTTCCTCCACAGGGGGTTTTTCCTCTCCTGCGTGCCAACGGATAGCAACATCAACAAGAAAATGGTAACTTGTTGGACTCTGCCCTCAGTGTTGATCACACCATCCACTAGTGGCATAGAGGGACCGAAGAGGACATTTACCACCAATAAACAATAAACAGTACCATTCACCATCATCTGGTAGTAGCGTGATTATCTTATATCTAACAAATCCTTAGACTCTACAGTCATTGGTTTATCTTTAATGGAGAGCATACAAGGCTAATAAGACTTGTCTCGATACAGTGTCTCTATGTTAAAACATGTCCCTTCCAGAAAACTCCATTAATGATACTGGACAACCCCTTTAAAAAAAAAGCAGCTTTAAAAAAAGTATAGAAATATATGCCAGGCATATTAACCCCTTCACGCATTTGGACACAACTCTACGTCCAAATGGCATGTATGGCATATAATCCATATCCGTTCACTTATAAGTTATAACATTTTTTAAAAAACTACACATAATTGGTATCACTGCCTCTGTAACAACCTGATCTATAAAGGTATCAAGTCAGTAATCATGCGCGGTAAGCGCTGTAAAAATATTGTTAAAAACAATGATGGAATTGCTGTTTTTGTCACCTCACCTCCACAAAAAAAAAAAGTGGGGGCGTTGCCTGGACGCTGATGGCGCTGGCTGCTTAGTTGAGGAGCTCTGCTTCCAGCACTACAATCCGGCTTACTCTCAGCCTTTCCTGCTACTAAATTTATGAGGATCTCTTCTCCTGCATCCTGTCCACATATGGGGCGAGTCAAGAAGCGCCAGGCTCCGGCAAAACTCACAGAGTTCTTTCACAAAACTCCACCGTTGAGTGTAAGCCCGAAGCTGCCCTCCACGCCATCTTGTGACGGCTTCTCCGCTTCCTTGCCGAGCAAAGTTCGCGCCACATCCCGACAACTATCAGATAGCTCCTCACCGCTTACAGAGGAGCTGCTCCGGAGTATGCTGGACTCCCTACGATCTTCCATAAAAGAGGACTTCCACATCATTCTCAGGGAAGTACAAGCTGAAATAACACAGCTGGGAGAGTGCACTTCGCATCTAGAAGGCAAGATGGCGGAACTTACCGCCTCACATAATCTGCTGATAGACACTAACGCTGCCCTTGAGGAGGAGGGAGGCCAGCTACCATCTAAAGTTGCCGACATGGAGGAGCGGAGTCGACGAAACAATGTCAGACTCCGGGGTGTGCCTGAGACGGTGGGCCCTGATCAGCTACTCTCACTGCTGCAAACCTTACTCAAAGAGGCCTTACCAAGTCTCTCAAAGATGGACCTTTCTATTGACCGCATTCACAGGATCCCCAAGCCGGCCAGCCTTGCTCCAGAGGTCCCTCATGATGTCCTGGCGAGGATACACTTCTACCAAATCAAATAAGCCTTTCTGAAAGCACTCCGGAAGGACCTGGACCCCAACAGCTCCTTTGGCGGCATCTCGATATTCCCGGATTTATCTGCGACAACCATGGCTAAAAGGAAGGAGTCTTCCCCCTCACTAGAATCCTGCGGGACAATCAAGTCCGCTACTGGTGGGGCTTTCCGGTGAAACTTATAGTTGCACATAACAACACATTCCACGTGTGCACAACGTCACGGGCTGCAGAGCAGAAATTGTCG
The DNA here is from genome assembly GCF_014858855.1 of Bufo gargarizans. Taxonomy (NCBI): domain Eukaryota; kingdom Metazoa; phylum Chordata; class Amphibia; order Anura; family Bufonidae; genus Bufo; species Bufo gargarizans. The sequence goes on from NC_058082.1 coordinate 502,384,265, forward strand.
GCCCTGAGCCTTCTATCCTCTTCGCGAACGAGCAAAGATTCCAGTGGACTGGAACCCAACCTTAGCAGGACTGCCCAATTGTCACGGATGGTGTTGCAGAAAACAAGAAGTAACAAATAAAGATCCGACTGACTTGATCCCAAACTAAGGAACAAAAGGGTGAGCCCTATTAAAGCCCTAGAGCTCTCCCTGACTGCTCAGCCCATTCAAAGATCTGTGTGATAGAAAGTTGCATGTCCACGCACCTAGACTGATTGACACCTGAAACCCTATAATAGTGAGTGGACACAACCACCGTCTCCCTGCACTCAATATGGAGGGAGTCAGGGTCACCTAGAATCAAGCCAACAGGAAAACACAAATAAAGGGATAGACTTATCGGAGGAAGCAGCAGTAGTAAACTTCTAGCAGTGAGCACAATCCAGGAAGTAGTATAAACCGCAAAGTGAGGCAGTATGGGAGGGGATATAAAGGGAGGCAAACACTGCTAATAGATGACAGCTGGGAGAGGGAGAAGAGATGTCAAAGCGAAACCAAAACAAAAGAACATCATGCAGGAGGTACTGAAGAACGTCTGTCAGAACTTCTCAGAGATCAGGCGGTGACACCAATAGTGTTTGGCACCCCCTTCTCTATGGGGCAAGAGCCCTTTCTACCACTATACCACTTTGAAGCACTGTAATACTGCTTCTACTCTTGATATGTTAACTTTTGCGTTCTATGTTTTCTTTGTTTTTTCAACTCTGATGTTTTTGGAGGCTCTACCTCCAGTTAAAATGTGTGATGATGTCTACTCCCCATATACGTCCCGATACCTTTGTCCGAACGGAGCAGAGTTAAGCTGGTATACTTACTATCTCGATGGGGGTTAAAATGTATTCGCTGAATGTTTGGGGATTGAACTCCCTATTTAAGAGGAAAATGTTTTGGGCTGATGCTATGTCCTCACACTGTAATGTACTAAAGGCTCAAGAAACCCATTTGCTGCTGAAAGACAATCATAGATGTACACATCCTGATTTCCCACATATCTTCTGCTCTCCCGCGTTTAGGAAAAAGAAAGCAGGAGTTTTAATAGAGATAAAAAGGAATGTAGCGCTCACTTTGTCCTCTTTAACGACGGATAGCAAGGGCAGATATATTATAATAACGGGTCTATTAGATAACCTACCAGTGACGATAGCTACCATCTATGCACCTAACAGCAAACAAATATCCTTCTTCCGCCGTTTTTTCCGCAAACTCAAAGCAGTGGCGTCAGGCTCCACTGTGATTGGGGGTGACTTTAATATACCGGCAAATGCAGATATGGATTGTAATAACTGCACCCTGACACACAGACGGAACCTCAAATCCCTCATAGCTGAATTTTAGCTTCATGACATTTGGAGATACCTCTATGGTGGAGAACGTGACTATACTTTCCTCTCCCCTGCTCACTTATCACAATCCAGAATAGATTATTTTCTTATCTCTACTGATTTGCTATGGAAGGCCTCAGACTCAAGCATAGGTCTCACGGCTTGGTCTGATCATGCTCCCATAACTCTTGAGATCCAAACAGGTTTGCCAAGTCCCTCCCCTCTGCAGTGGAGACTGAATGCTTACTTGCTGAAACGGCTAGAAAGGGTTGAGTATATAGACAAATCCATTGGTGAATTTATTGATATAAATGATAGTCCAGGGATCTCGGCATCTACCCTCTGGAACACACACAAGGCGTATATGAGAGGTATTCCAACTTGCTTCTCGTTTGAAAAAACAATGGCTCAAGCTCCTCTCAGAGGCGCTAGAGTAACTTTCCAAAATTGACTCAGAATATAAACTGCACCCCAGCCCTTCACTCCAAAAACAACTATTTGATGCCAGGGCTAATCTTAGGACCATTCTGTTATACGACCATGAGCGCTCGCTTAGACGAATGAAGGCCACCTATTATAATATAGGTGACAAAGCGGGATCCCTACTCGCTAGAAGGGTATAACGCAAAAATGCGACAAGCAGAATTGCCCATCTGAAATCAGAGAATTCCCAACTCATTACCCATCCCCAAAAGATTTCGGATACTTTTGAAGAATATTATGAAAACTTATATAACCTACGCAATAGTAGCTCCACTCCCCAGCCCCAGTCTGAAGGCATAGCAGCGTTCTTAGATCGTTTATCTTTCCCCCGCCTGTCAGAGTCTGGTCTAAACACCCTAAATGCCCCTATTGAAGCCTTAGAAATAGAACGGGCGATACGCTCAGCCAAATTACATTCTGTCCCTGGCCCAGACGGTTACATAAACAAATACTATAAACCTTTCCGGAATTCCCTGACCCCACTCCTGCAGAAGCTATTTAACACCTTCTTATGCACAGGCCACATGCCCCCTGAAATGTTAACCGCGACGATAGTCACATTACCTAAACTTGCTAAACCTGCAGATTCTCCTGGCAATTTTAGGCCCATATCCTTATTGAACACGGATATCAAACTTTTTTCAAAAACTTTAGCCTCTAGACTCCACAACGTTCTTCCAACTTTGGTGGATATTGACCAGGTGGGGTTTGTGGCCGGCAGGCAATGCAGAGATGGGACCAGGCGCATCATAGATCTCCTGCATATGGCAGAGCTTTCTAGGTCCCCCACAGTGTTCCTGTCTCTAGATGCTGAGAAAGCATTTGATAGGGTGCACTGGGGGTACCTGGAAAGAGTACTCCAAAAATGTGGCTTCTCGGGACCTATCGTTAGAGGTATCATGGGATTATACTCGAGCCCTTCAGCCAGAGTATTGGCCTCAGGGTTCCTCACCAGGACATTCCACATAACAAACGGTACCCGACAGCGGTGCCCCCTGTCTCCTTTAATCTTTGCACTGGTAATGGAACCCCTTGCAGAAGCCATCAGGTCAAATAGTGCCATAGGGGGCATCCCTGTCGGTGTGCAACATCACAAGTTGACCTTATACGCTGATGATGTGATCTTAACCATGACTAATCCTGAAAAATCACTAGTAGCTGTGTGGGATGTCTTACAGAGGTTTTCTGAAATCTCCTATTACAAAATTAATGTCTCAAAATCCAATATACTACCCCTGTTCATACCTGACTGTGTCCAAAACAACATCCAGAATAAGTTTCAGTTTGACTGGGAATTTGACCATATCACTTACCTAGGCATTATGCTAACCCCATCAACCCAACAAACTGGTATCCACAAATCTTAAAGCTCTAAAGAATGAACTGCAAAAAGACTATGTGAACATGTCTGCTCACAATCTGTCCTGAATAGCTAGGATAAACCTAGTTAAAATGCTAACCTTACCAAAGATTTTGTATAAACTCCAGTGTATTCCAATGCGGCTGCCCATAAATACACTCAACCAAATCCAGAGGGAGATACTGAGATTTATATGGGGCAACACCAAACATACATAGTAACATAGTACATAAGGCCGAAAAAAGACATTTGTCCATCCAGTTCTGTCATCCTGCAAGTTGATCCAGAGGAAGGCAAAAAAAAACTGAGAGGTAGAAGCCAATTTTCCTCACTTTAGGGGAATAAAAAATTCCTTCCCGACTCCAATCAGGCAATCAGAATAACTCCCTGGATCAACGACCCCTCTCTAGTAGCTATAGCCTGTAATATTATTACACTCCAGAAATACATCCAGGCCCCTCTTGAATTCCTTTATTGTACTCACCATCACCACCTCCCCAGGCAGAGAGTTCCATAGTCTCACTGCTCTTACCGTAAAGAATCCTCTTCTATGTTTGTGTACAAACCTTCTTTCCTCCAGATGCAGAGGATGTCCCCTCGTCACAGTCAAAGTCCTGGGAATGAATAGATGATGGGATAGATCTCTGTACTGTCCCCTGATATATTTATACATATTAATTAGATCTCACCTCAGTCGTCTTTTTTCTAAAGTGAATAGCCCTAATTTTGATAATCTTTCAGGGTACTGTAGTTGCCCCATTCCAGTTATTACTTTAGTTGCCCTCCTCTGGACCCTCTCCAGCTCCGCTATGTCTGCTTTGTTCACTGGAGCCCAGAACTGTACACGGTACTCCATGTGTGGTCTGACTAATGATTTGTAAAGTGGTAGGACTATGTTCTCATCACGGGCATCTATGCCACTTTTGATGAAACCCAATATCTTATTGGCCTTGGCAGCAGTTGCCTGACACTGTTTTTTGCAGCTTAGTTTTCTATTTATTAAAATTCCTAGATCCTTTTCCATGTCAGTGTTACCGAGTGTTTTACCATTTAATAAGTACGGGTGACTTGCATTATTCCTTCCCATGTGCATAACTTTACATAGGATTTGTAAATCGGCTCTATATCCGGCTCTATAGTTTGGGGGTGCCAGACGTGAAGACATACTATTGGGCCTCATTACTCTCTCAGGCCAAGGAATGGTGGTGTCTGTCCAGTCCGCAGAGATGGCTACACTTTGAGGAAGCGTTAATTAAAGGATCTTCCATTAGTAGTTACCTCGCTGCTCAATCTCTGGGCCAGCTTCACATCAATTTACCCATAGGGCCTATGGTGGCTACCTCTGCGGCCTGGAAACATATGTTATCTAGCCTCAAATTTTCACAATTCATGGATTGGAAACAAATTCCTTTAAAAACACTAGAATTCCATTTTCCAGGTTTGTCTCTTTCCCCTTGGTATACTAGGGGCATTGAAATCATAGGGAAACTCTTTGATGGCCAACATGTAGTACAATTTGAGTCTCTGCATAGTCAATATGATTAGTCAAATGCATAGTCTCTGCATAGTCAAATGATAAAGCTCTGTGGGAGGCAGATCCATAACACTGATGGTACCCATGTTTAGTTTTTCAGAGCCTCCAAAGCGCCTAAAATGAAGTTTTAAAAATATGCAAATTACCTATCGCAAGTGCCCAGGGGCGGAGAGTGTGCTGCAAGTGCCCAGTGCTCCCCGCCTTACTTGCTCCTGACTCCTCCCCTCTGTATCGTCCGGCCAGGCCTGTATCCTTGCTGGGTCATTTTCGTCTCCATTCATAATCCAGAGCCTGTGCGCTTTACCGCCGGTGTACGTAACTGGCGGATGCGCACGGCATATCAGTATGACTCTGCCCACAGTGGGCAATGTACTGCGCATGCCCGGACCCGGCAGTGAAGCGAACAGGCACTAGATTATGAATGGAGATGAGAATGACGCCGCAAGGATACAGGGCTGGCCGAACGATACAGAGGGGAGGAGTCAGGAGCAAGTAAGGCGGGGAGCACTGGGCACTTGCAGCACACTCTCCGCCCCTGGGCACTTGCGATAGGCAATTTGCATATTTTTTAAACTTCATTTCAGGTACTTTGGAGGCTCTGAAAAACTAAACATGGGTACCATCAGTGTTATGGATCTGCCTCCCACAGAGCTTTATCATCAGTTTAAAACATATTATGTAGGTGACAGACTCCCTTTAAGGTATTTCTAGCTCCTTGGACAAAATGGGGTCACTTTTTGGAGTTTTCTTTCTAGGTTTACCTGAGGGTCTCTTCAAATGTGACATTGCACCTCAAAACCATTCCAGCAGATTCTGCCCTCCGTTAACAATATGTCGCTCCTTTCCTTCTGTGCCCTGCCTTGTGCCCATACAGCAGGTAACGACCACATATGGGGTTTTTATGTAAACTGGGTAATAAATATTGAGGTTTCTTTGGCAGTTAACCCTTGCTGTGTTACTTGAAAAATTACATTTTAAAATGTCCCCTCTACTTTGCTTTAATTCTTATGGAACACCTAAAGGGTTTAATAAAGTTTGTAAAATCAGGGGAGGTGTAAAATCAGGGGTGTATTTTCAAAAATATGGTGATTTATGGATGGTTTCTACTATGTAGGCCCCACAAAGTGACTTCTTAACTGAACTGGTCTTTAAAAAAGTGGGTTTTGGAAATTTTCGTAAAAATGTTAAAATTAGCTTCTAAACTTCTAAGCCTTCTAACTTCCTAAAAAAATAAAATAACATTTACAAAATGATGCCAATATAAAGAAGACATATGGGGAATGTAAAGTAATAACTATTTTATAAAGTATCACTATCCGTTTTAAAAGCAGAGAAATTCTAATTTAGAAAATAGCGATTTTGCAAATGTGGGATTTTTTCTTATGCATAAAGGTAAAACATATCAACTCAAATTCACCACTAACATGAAGTATGGTGTCACGAGAAAACAATCTCAGAATGGCTTGGATAAGTAAAACCATTCCAAAATTAACACCAGATAAACTGACACATGTCAGATTTGAAAAATGGGAATCCGGCATTTGGTCCAAACTGGCTGTTGCTTGAAGGGTTTGATGCCATTGAATATTATACAAAGCATAAAATAATATACACACATAGCAGTGTCAACCTACTCTATAAATACATCACATTATGTAAAATGATTGCTAAATGATATAAAAAAAAAGGTAAAAAAAAAAAGTCAATAAATTACATAAAAAGTGTACTCTAAAATGCTAGCAAAGAAAAATACAAAAGTAGCATAAAAAGGCCTTAGGCTACATGTACATGACAGTAAAAAAGAACGGACATGTGATGGATTTTTTTTTAACGGCCATCACACATCCATTTTAAGGCCTATGGTACTCTATGAGGTTATTTACCCGGCAGTTGTTTTGACGGCCAGTGAATAACGGCTGTCAAAAAATAGAACATGTTCTATCTTGTCTGTTTTTCACTGACCGACTGCCGCCATACAATTGAATGGGTCCGTTTTTAATGCCCATTTCTGAGAATGGCATCAGTGGAAAAAAAGTCTGTTAAAAATGGACAGTTTATCCGTTCTTAACAGACCTTAGGGCTCATTCACACGACCGTATGAATGGGTCCGCATCTGTTCCGCAATTTTGTGGAACTGGTGCGGACCCATTCATTTTCAAAGAAAGAGCATGTCTTATTCTTGTCCTAAATATTAATGATGTATCCTTAGCAATGTCTATCCTTGTGTAATTGGTAGCCGACAATCAGCTGAATGAAGGGACGCCATGTCTACCCTGGACACAATGTATCATTTTCCCTAACAAGATGCATAATTAGAGTAGAATTGCATCTTGTTCCATTGTTAAGCTGTTTGTAGAGGAGAGTTTTTATTCTGGGGAATAAACTGGATATAATATAAATGATAAATGCTAGAGAGACTTAGTAAATAGAAAATCATGGACCTTTAAAACTGCTGATAAACACAGGCCTGTCAGCCAGGCTGATGATGTTACAGGTACCCGTAATGTCATGTCACCTTTGACAGCCAGCCATGACACAGGTACCTCTGTAAAGTCATGTGACCTTTAGAATGTGGTGATGTCACAGATGCCTTTGTGATGTCATATAACAATTGATTCTAGCTTTCTGCAGCCTGACTTTCGGCCATATTTCTTCATCACTTGACGGGTGAAGGCGAGTTTTACTTGTGCTCAGCAATTTTTTGTTTTCTTCAAAGACCAGAAAAGAGGGCCTGTAAGCCAAGCCGTTCCAAGTGTCACCATGGAACGCGCTGAAGGCGCACAGGACCTTCCTCAACCCAGTGACATCTATGGGCTGAACATGGAGGTTCCTAAGAATCTTCCCAAAAAAAGAAAAAGGAAGAGAAAGAGGAGAGTTCAGCCGCCAAATAAGAGGAGGAGAATAGAAACAACAGAGAAGGCGAAAGATGGCGGCAAAGAAAAAATGATCAAGGCTTCGAAAAGACCTGGAAGCCCTATACAGGAGAGTATCCTAATAAAGAGGAAGAGGGGAGAAAAGACAGGGGGAAAAGCTGAAGATGGACCCAGCACATCCTATAACACTGAGATCGAACAGCTGTCAGGTGAGTGCAGATCTAAGACACCTAGAGCCAATATCCCCCAATAATGTATCAATGGGTTTGCCCACTTATGAACATGATTAATGAGCATTTTTGTCTTTCATGCCCCATAAAATTCTTATCCTCTCATAATGTAATTACTATTGGAAGCCAAACGCAGGAATATTAACTATAATGTCTCTTCTCTCTACCAGTGACAACCCCAGCAGAAACCCCCATCATTGTGACTGGACTGGAAAGCTTCACCTTCCATAAAATTCTTGGAGAAGGTGGTTTTGGTAAAGTAAGTATCAGGAGTTGTTGTCACTTTTTCCTTATGTGTAGTAATATGACTATGCGTCTTCTCATAGCAGGATGCGCCATTCCTCAAGTTCTAATGTTCTGTTTCCTCTAGGTCATGCTGGCCACACATCCCGACTGCCAACAACAACTGGCAGTGAAGCTGGTGAAGAAGAGGGTCCTGCTTCAGAACTTTAGAAACAACGTTCTGATTGAGCGACAGGTCCTGGAGGTGACTGGGAAAAGTCCACTATTCACCCATGCTTATGCCACCTTCCAGACCAAGGTAAGAGTCTTATTGACTACTGAGTTTTGTGAGTAGGTCAGTTCTTTCCAACCCCATCCTACTTTTGCCAACATTGTTGTACTTAAATTAGTTCCAAGACTTGCACTATGATGGTAGGTCAATCTGAACCTCTGGCTTCTTCTACTTGAGAAGCATAACATCTCCAAAGCAGGGTAAATAAATGCACTCTAAAATTCCATAGTTAAGTTTTTTGAAACTTACATGATATGCTCTATCTTTATCACAGGACTATGCCTTCTTCATCATGGAGTTTCTCAGCGGAGGAGACCTAGGTGACCTCATATATGCCAAAGCCCCATTCACCATTCCAGTCACCAGGTAAGGCAGAACATAGATATCTTAGATAAAAACAATAGTTGTCAGGAACATCCATCTTTATATAATTTATTGGTCTCAATGTTGATGTTTTCTCTTTTTTTGTGATCAGATTTTTTGCAGCTGAGATCATCTGTGGGCTGCAGTTTCTCCATAACAAAGGCATCATACATAGAGACATAAAACCAGAAAACATCTTAATGGACAGCGCCGGTCACTTGAAGATTGCTGATTTCGGTCTGGCCGTGATGAACATCTTTGGGGAAAGGAAGATCTCACAATATGCCGGAACTCTCAGCTACATGGCACCCGAGGTGAGGAATCATCTATGTGCTTCTCATTGTGCATAGGGCTGGACATCTCCATGACTTCTGCTGCTCTGGACAATGCTCTAATTTTTTTATTGTCAACCTGATATTTCTACAGATTCTTCTGGAGAAGCCCTACAACACGGCAGTGGACTGGTTCTCAGCTGGTGTGACGATATATCAGATGGCTACTGGCAAATATCCATTCTCTGCCAGCATATTTCCTGAAAAAATTCAGAAGTCACTGATCAACGATGTTCCCACCTACCCAAAACGACTCGACCCACAAGCCAGAGACCTCATAGAGAGGGTGAGTATAAAAATATATAGCAGTACAACAGCGGCTAAATATGACATTGAAAACTAGGGACTACATTGGAAAGTGTGATCTACAATTCTGAAATGTCTTCAATATATTTTTTTCCAGCTCTTAATCAAGTCACCAGAGAGTCGCCAGTTAGCGGTATGTAACATCAGGGAACATCCATTTTTCATGGACATCGAGTGGACAGATATAGAGGAAGCAGCAGCTTGTCCACCATTCCAACCAGGACCAGTAAGTACAGGATCCCGGGAAGATGTGGGTAGTAGTAAAGTTCCATTGTGCCCTTTCTTGTTAAACACAGGATCTTGGATCTTCTCTCCACAGCCACCAGTGATGACATCGAAAAACATAAATGATGTCCTATCCTCCACCGAAGCCAATAAGCCACCAATGGCCAATAAAGATCAAAAGCTATTCTGTGGATTCACTTTTGCCAATGCCAGATGGCAGGTCATAAAGCCAATTCAAGAACCTGTCATACGTCATCGCAGGTGGGTCATCGTAACTGAGAGGGAAATATGGGGATTATTGAAAATATCCCTCCATTACCTGGAATTCTATAAGCAGAGTGTGGTGTGGAGTCAATTCACTGATGGAAGCTTATAGTCTGCTGATGGGTCTACAGGGTAAAAGTGCAGGTGGTTACCACTATTACAATGCTATTTTATCTCTTGGCAGAACATTTGGCAGAATTGTGAGAGAGATCGTCCACAGGATCTGGAGGAGGATAAACCACTGGAAGTGAGCAGCTCCACTATATATATACAGATGTCCGCAATAGATCAGTGGGAGAAAACCATCACGTTATAGCAGAGCCTCTTGATGACGTCACACTCACCAGGAAAATCCACCAAGAATTGCTGTCCTTGTATGAGCCTCAAATTCCAACCTCTGACCTCTATGTACTCTCCTGACGACTTATCGGTACTGTGATATAACAGTCCTGGTCCTTCAGTTTCATTTCCAACTGCCACTAGGAGTAACCTGAGGGTCATAACCTGCAGAGTAGCAGGAGCAGAGAAGCAGCAGGAAGTCGATGAAGATTCTTCCACGAATCAATGAATTGACCGCCAGCGCTTCTAGTCCACAAGCTGCCTCTTGTACCCAAGGGAAGGGTAGTCCTTACGCCATGGTTCCCTAGAGGTTTCCTCCACAGGGGGTTTTTCCTCTCCTGCGTGCCAACGGATAACAACATCAACAAGAAAATGGTAACTTGTTGGACTCTGCCCTCAGTGTTGATCACACCATCCACTAGTGGCATAGAGGGACCGAAGAGGACATTTACCACCAATAAACAATAAACAGTACCATTCGCCATCATCTGGTAGTAGCGTGATTATCTTATATCTTCACCGCTTACAGAGGAGCTGCTCCGGAGTACGCTGGACTCCCTACGATCTTCCATAAAAGAGGACCCACATCGTTCTCAGGGAAGTACAAGCTGAAATAACACAGCTGGGAGAGCGCACTTCGCATCTAGAAGGCACGACGGCGGAACTTACCGCCTCACATAATCTGCTGATAGACACTAACTCTGCCCTTGAGGAGGAGGGAGGCAAGCTACCATCTAAAGTTGCCGACGTGGAGGAGCGGAGTCAGACTCCGGGGTGTGCCTGAGACGGTGAGCCCTGATCAGCTACTCTCACTGCTGCAAACCTCACTCAAAGAGGCCTTACCAAGTCTCTCAGAGATGGACCTTTCTATTGACCGCCTTCACAGGATTTCCAAGCCGGCAAGCCTTGCTCAAGAGGTCCCTCATGATGTCCTGGCGAGGATACACTTCTATCAAGTTAAAGAAGCCTTTCTGAAAGCACTCCAGAAGGACCCGGAGCCCACCATCCTCCTTTGGCGGCACCTCGGTATTCCCGGATTTATCTGCGACAACCCTGGCCAAAAGGAAGGAGTTTTCCCCCCTCACTAGAATCCTGCGGGACAATCAAGTCCGCTACCGGTGGGGGTTTCCGGTGAGACTTATAGTTGCACATAACGGCACATTCCACATGTGCACAACGCTGCGGGCTGCAGAGCAGAAATTGTCGGCCCTGAGCCTTCTACCTGCTGGCACTCCGCCAGCAGGTGGTCCTCTTCGCGAACGAGCAAAGATTCCAGTGGACTGGAACCCGACCTGAGCAGGACTGCCCAATATTATTTGGCACCCCCTTCTCTATGGGGCAAAAGCCCTTTCTACCACTATGCCACTTTGAAGCACTGTAATACTGCTTCTACTCAAATCCATCATAGCTAAATTTCAGCTTCATGACATTTGGAGATACCTCTAAACGTGACTATACTTTCCTCTCCCCTGCTCACTTATCACAATCCAGAATAGATCATTTTCTTATTTCTACTGATTTGCTATGGAAGGCCTCAGACTCAAGAATAGGTCTCACGGCTTGGTCTGATAATGCTCCCATAACTCTTGAGATCCAAACAGGTTTGCCAAGTCCCTCCGCTCCGCAGTGGAGACTGAATGCTTACTTGCTGAAACGGCTAGAAAGGGTTGAATATATAGACAAATCCATTGGTGAATTTATTGATATAAATGATAGTCCAGGGATCTCAGCATCTACCCTCTGGAACACACATAAGGCGTATATGAGAGTTATTCTACTCCAACTTGCTTCTCGTTTGAAAAAACAATGGCTCAAGCTCCTCTCAGAGACGCTAGAGTCACTTTCCAAAATTGACTCAGAATATAAACTGCACCCCAGCCCTTCACTCCAAAAACAACTATTTGATGCCAGGGCTAATCTTAGAACCATTCTGTTATACGACCATGAGCGCTCGCCAGGGGCGTAGCTAGAAATGACTGGGCCCCATAGCAAAAATAATTTATGCCCCCCCCTTTAACCGCCTCCGGACCGCTTAACGCAGGATCGCGGTCCGGAGGTGGCTGTCTCAGGCAGAGTCACGCATCGGTGCGTCATCTCGCGAGGCGCGAGACTTCCTGTGGACGCAAGCACAGAGGCGCGCGCGTTCACAGGAACTGCAGGTAAGCGAGTTGATCTACAGCCTGCCAGCAGCGATCGTTCACTGGCAGGCTGTAGATGCGATTTTTTAACCCCTAACAGGTATATTAGATGCTGTTTTAATAGATTCCCTTTTACTTGGATCGACCACCAGAGGACACAGGCAGCTCTGTAATAAGTAGCACCAAGCACCACCCTACACTACACCCCCCGTCACTTATTAACCCCTTATTAACCCCTGATCGCCCCATATAGACTCCCTGATCACCCCCTGTCATTGATCACCCCCTGTCATTTATCACCCCCCTGTAAGGCTCTGAAACGGATCTCCTAACACCCCGACCGGGTACCTCCGTCGATAGATGCTCCTAGTGCTTTCCGAGGACTCCAAGCACTCCACCGTACGCACTGCAGACCCCACGAACCGCCGAAGCTTGGTTGAGGTCTCACCGTCTCCTACCCACCCTGGACCTACGACAAGGCTCCAGGCTCCAGTGGGTAAACCTCTCCTAAAACCAGAGAGCAGGAACAGCTCTTACAAGAGCTAGTAGTTATGCCAGGGGAGTATAGCAAATCTTCAGCGTATAGCAATCCCCCAGTGTTGATCAGTTACCCAAACACCAGTCTCAACATGATGAAGGATAAAACAGGCACTCTTTATTGAGGGCTACCCGCCCGTATTTATGCAGGTCCCCATCTGACACACCCCTAGGGGACCAGAAGGAAGACTGTCACACAGGACAGATATGCAGCAATTCAGGATACACAGATACAATACATCCCCACAATGCATCATGGTTTCCTCCTCTCTGCCCTGGAGACACCCAAGGAGCAATTCAATTATCTCTCAGGACAAAGGGAAATCGCCAATACACATGTGGAGACAACAGGACAGAAATCACCATTTAAACATACAATGTCACACCCTTACAGTAAACACAGACATTTAATTAACACATCCTCAGATAGCTCAAGTCTGAGTGCCTATTATTAGGTGAATGGCACTGTAGAACCTCAGGAAACATGACAGGTGCTCAGAAAGTTAGAGCTGCTTCAAAAAGCGGAAATTCACATTTCTGGACCATAGTTTGTAAACGCTAAAACTTTTACCCAAACCATTTATTTTTTTTTTTACCCAAACATTTTTTTTTTAAATCAAAGACATATAGAACAATAAATTTAGAGAAAAATTTATATATAGATGTCGTTTTTAAAAAAAAATATTACAACTGAAAGTGAAAAATGACATTTTTTGGCAAAAATTTCTGTAAATTTCGATTAATAACAAAAAAGTAAAAATGTCAGCAGCAATAAAATACCACCAAATGAAAGCTCTATTAGTGAGAAGAAAAGGAGGTAAAATTAATTTGAGTGGTAAGTTGCATGACCGAGCAATAAACGGTGAAAGTAGTGTAGTGCAGAAGTGTAAAAAGTGGCCTGGTCATTAAGGGTGTTTAAGCTAGGGGGGCTGAGGTGGTTAAATAATTTAGCTGTGCCTGCCAGGCTTGAGCAGGTATATGTGTGAATATGGATTAGGGAAGATACTGAGATCTGGCTGTACCTCACTGTGAGGTACAGCCGGATCTCAGCCTCTTTCCTATTACCACATATACCTGCTCAAGCCTGGCAGGCGCAGCTGCATTATTTAGTGTGGTGTGGTAATGGTTAATGGCATTTTGGCGAAGAAACAGCCACCTAGGCTACTTTCACACTTGCGGCAGTGTGATCCGGCGGGCCGTTCCGTCATCGGAACTGCCCGCCGGATCCACTGATTTTGATGTGACTGAAAGCATTTGTGAGACGGATCCAGATGCGGATCCGTCTCACAAATGCATTGCAAGAACGGATCCGTCTCTCCGCTTGTCATGCGGACAGACGGATCCGTCTTGTATTTATTTTCACATTTTTACCGGTCTGCGCACTAATACATTCCTATGGTGAAAAATGACGGATCCGTCCTTCAGGCAAGTCTTCAGTTTTTTTCGCCGGAGATAAAACCGTAGCATGCTACGGTTTTATCTTTTGCCTGATCAGTCAAAACGACTGAACTGAAGACATCCTGATGCATCCTGAACGGATTACTCACCATTCAGAATGCATGGGGATAAAACTGATCAGTTATTTTCTGGTATTGAGCCCCTGTGATGGAACTCTATGCCGGAAAAGAAAAACGCTAGTGTGAAAGTACCCTGATCCTATCTGAAGGGTCATAATGTAATACAGACCCCTCAGATAGGATTAGGTCGCTGTGTCTTCAGCAATGCCATTAACCATTACCACACCACAGTATTAAATAATGCAGCTGCGCCTGCCAGGTTTGAGCAGGTATATGTGTCTGTGAATAGGGATTAGGGAAGATGCTGACTGAGATCCGGCTGTACCACACACACACACACACACACACACACAGATGAAATAACTCCACAGTCTCCACTTGTCCACTACACTAAACTAGTCTCCATTTACAGTACTCCTCCACGTCTCCACTGACTGGTGCTGCCGCGTGCCGCCTCGGTTGGACACACACCGCAACAGTGACAGACTCAATCCCACTCCCCAGCCAGCCCTCACCTAAGCCACTTGAACTGACTGGGACCGACACCGATGACCGAACCGTACATGTACTGCACGCGCCGCCAAGCCAGCCACCCACCCAGGGCCGGCTCCAGGTTCATGTGGGCCCTTGGGCGATAAAGTCTCAGTGGGCCCCCTTACATAGTGATAACTCTCTGAGTATAGATAATGTAGTAGATATCACCTGCAGCCCTAGTTAACAACACAGATAGCACAGTACTGGCTGAGTCCCGAAAATGTAGTAGTGTTACCTGCAGTCCTATGTAAAACTACAGATAACACTAGAGCTGATAATGTGGCAGTGTTACCTGCAGTCCTATGTAAAAACCACAGATAACACTAGAGCTGATAATGTGGTAGTGTTCCCTGCAGTCCTATGTAAAAACCACAGATAACACCAGAGCTGATAATGTGGTAGTGTTACCTGCAGTCCTATGTAAAACCACAGATAACACTAGTGTAGATCATGTGGTAGTGTTACCTACATCCTTAGTGTGCCTTCCTGTTCCTCTCCCATTGGACTCCATGCTGGTGGCGCTGCCTCCTCTTCCATCTTCTTCTTGCCCCGCACAGAACGTCTGATGCAGCTGCGTCAAGACATAGGAACACTGTGGGCATGGTGATGGTAACACACAGGGAGAGACACACAGACACACACACACACACAGGTGACAGACACACACACAGGGACACGCAGGGACAGGCACACGCACAGGGACAGACACATACATATGGACAGACACTTATACGATGGTGAGATCGTCACAGCACCTGCTGTGTATGGGGCAGGCTCACCGCGGCAGTCCGCTCCATACATTGTCTCAGCACCACATAGTTAGTGGAGCACAACACTGCCTGCATGGCCCAGCTTATCATAAGCCGGGCCATGCAGGCAGCCGCCTGAGACAGCGGTGAAAACCCAGTGACAGCTCAGGCTTCTTTCACATCACCGTTCAGCCTTTCCATTCTCCTGCTCCATTTAGGAGCAGGAGAATGGAAAGGACGGATTCGACACATAACTGAGCCTAACCGATCCTAAGGACCCCATAGACTATAATGGAGTCTGTTAGGTGTTCGCTCAGAAGAAGATTTCTGAAGTGGAGACAGAAGTCTTGCATGCACTACTTTTGTTTCTGCTCCAAAATCATCTTCTGAGCGGAAACTAAACAGACTTTATTATAGTCTATGGGGTCCGTAGGCTCCGTTTGGCTCCGTTATGTTCCGAATCTGTCTTTTCCATTCTCCTGCTCCTAAACTGAGCAGGAGAACGGAATGGCTGAACGGTGATGTGAACGAAGCCTCATATTGATCCTTTCTATACGGGCCCCCTTCTTCTCTCTCTGTACAGGGAACACTGACAACACCGATTGAAATGAATGGGTCTGCACACATTACGCAAAATTGTGGCACGGAGGCGGACCCAGAATTACGGTCGTGTGACTGGACCCTAAAGGTGGGTCATCAGCGATAGTTGGTGGTGACAGCTGCGCTGAGTGACAGTAACTACTGACAACACCTACTAAGGACACACTCTAAAGATTTAGCATGGACAAGTACTACTTCTCCATGCTAAATCTCACAGTGTGTCCTAATTATAGGTAAATGGGACATCATGGGAGGTGAGTGGTGCTGGCTGAGACTCACTATTTGGCTAGTGGAAAAAGCTCAGTCACTGTGACATGGCTGAGCCTCAAGGGGTTAAAATTAAACAACTGGACAAAATGAGGGGAAAAAAAAGTAGCAAGCAGGACAGGAAGCAACTCTGCAGTGATGGTAGAAAGGCAGGAGTAGCCACACTGAGTGGTCATCCTCTGGTGATCACAGAAGAACTTGGGGCATGTCAGGAGCACGGAGGACTGCAGAAGGAGGAGGCAATGATCGGGTTATTTTCCTGGGACCCGGCCCCTCCTTTTGCAAGTCTCTCTCTCTCTCAAGGCTCCCGAGCTCTTTTCCCTGGCTGTGTGAGGAGGCGGAGCCAAGGGTCGCAGACTGGCACAGTGAATGAGAGGCAGCACACTGCCTGCATGGCCGGGCTTATCATAAACCGGGACATGCAGGCAGCCGCCCGCGACATTTGGGACCTATGCAGCTGCAGGAGTGAGCTGGCATAGTGGGCCCCGGACCCACCCACACTCCAGCAGCTCACCTTGCAGCTTCCTATCCTCGTACGTGCCGCTCCAAGTCTGCGACTCCGCCTCCTCCACTTCCGGCGAACCACCTCCCAGACTGCCTCTCTACCTCCGCCCTCCGGCTCCGAGTCCGACCGCCCCCTATCACAGCACCACGCCCGGCCCACTCGCCACATTAATTTTATTTTTTTAATCCTCAGTCGGTGGCGGGCCCCCAGTGGCTGCTATGGCGATCCCTACGCCTTTGGCGCTCACTTAGACGAATGAAGGCCACCTATTATAATATAGGTGACAAAGCAGGATACCTACAAACTAGAAGGGTAAAACGCAAAAATGCGACAAGCAGAATTGCCCATCTGAAATCAGAGAATTCCCAACTCATTACCCATCCCTAAAAGATTTCGGATACTTTTGCAGAATATTATGAAAACTTATATAACCTACGCAATAGTAGCTCCACTCCCCAGCCCCAGTCTGAAGGCATAGCAGCGTTCTTAGATGATCGTTTATCTTTCCCCCGCCTGTCAGAGTCTGATCTAAACACCCTAAATGCCCCTATTGAAGCCTTAGAAATAGAACGGGCGATACGCTCAGCCAAATTACATTCTGCCCCTGGCCCAGACGGTTACATAAACGAATACTATAAAACTTTCCGGAATTCCCTGACCCCACTCCTGCAGAAGCTATTTAACACCTTCTTATGCACAGGCCACATGCCCCCTGAAATGTTAACCGCGACGATAGTCACATTACCTAAACTTGCTAAACCTGCAGATTCTCCTGGCAATTTTAGGCCCATATCCTTATTGAACACGGATATCAAACTTTTTTTCAAAAACTTTAGCCTCTAGACTCCACAAAGTTATGCAGGCAATGCAGAGATGGGACCAGGCGCATTATAGATCTCCTGCATATGGCAGAGCTTTCTAGGTCCCCCACAGTGTTCCTGTCTCTAGATGCTGAGAAAGCATTTGATAGGGTGCACTGGGGGTACCTGGAAAGAGTACTCCAAAAATGTGGCTTCTCGGGACCTATCTTGATAGGTATCATGGGATTATACTCGAGCCCTTCAGGCAGAGTATTGGCCTCGGGGTTCCTCTCCAGGACATTCCACATAACAAACGGTACCCGACAGAGGTGCCCCCTGTCGCACCTTATCTTTGCACTGGTAATGGAACCCCTTGCAGAAGCCATCAGGTCAAATAGTGCCATAGGGGGCATCCCTGTCGGTGTTGACCTTATACGCTGATGATGTGATCTTAACCATGACTAATCCTGAAAAATCACTAGTAGCTGTGTGGGATGTCTTACATAGGTTTTCTGAAATCTCCTATTACAAAATTAATGTCTCAAAATCCAATATACTACCCCTGTTCATACCTGACTGTGTCCAAAACCACATCCAGAATAAGTTTCAGTTTAACTGGGAATTTGACCATATCACTTACCTAGGCATTATGCTAACCCCATCAACCCAACAACTGGTATCCACAAATCTTAAAGCTCTAAAGAATGATCTGCAAGAAGACTATGTGAACATGTCTGCTCACAATCTGTCCTGTATAGCTAGGATAAACCTAGTTAAAATGCTAACCTTACCAAAGATTTTGTATAAACTCCAGTGTATTCCAATGCGGCTGCCCATAAATACACTCAACCAAATCCAGAGGGAGATACTGAGATTTATATGGGGCAACACCAAACATAGGATTTGTAAATCGGCTCTATATCCGGCTCTATGGTTTGGGGGTGCCGGACGTTAAGACGTACTATTGGGCCTTATTACTCTCTCAGGCCAAGGAGTGGTGGTGTCTGTCCGGTCCGCAGAGATGGCTACAACTTGAGGAAGCGTTAATTAAAGGATCTTACCTTAGTAGTTACCTCGCTGCTCAATCTCTGGGCCAGCTTTACATCAATTTACCCACAAGGCCTATGGTGGCTACCTCTGCGGCCTGGAAACATATTTTATCTAGCCTCAAATTTTCACAATTCATGGATTGGAAACAATTTCCTTTAAAAACACTAGATTCTTATTCTAGGTTTGTCTCTTTCCCCTTGGTATACTAGGGGCATTGGAATCATAGCGAAACTCTTTGATGGCCAACATGTAGTGCAATTTGAGTCTCTGCATAGTCAATACACCCTGCCTAACCACTATTTCTATCAGTATCTCTCGGTCCGGCACCTCCTGAGCTCACTCCCTCCTCTTACAAATGAGAGACCCCCACCCATGGTCATGGCAGCCGTTAAATTCTTCACCCTAGCTCCTTCTACAAAAAAAGGGCTATCCATTAAGTACCAACTCCTGACCTCACATTATACTGAACACAAATTGCAATTTATGACCAGATGGGAGGAGGAACTTGACACTACGTTTTCAATGACAGCATGGCAAGACGTGTTGTTTTGGGCATTCAAACCATCCAAATGCATTAACCATGCAGAACAAAACAGAAAAATTCAGCTAAGGTGGTACCTTACACCTGATAGGCTAGCACATGTATCAAATTCACAGAGATACCACCATTCTAAAACATAACCTTTAATGTTATTATATAAAAGTCAATACACCCTCGTAAATACAAAAAATGAAAAAATTATAAATAAGAAAAGAAAATCAGAAACTAGGTCTGGTAATAATACCCTTCTGAGGCTGTTGTGTGAGGGTTAGAATAGGTTAGTGGGGCCTATAGGGATAGATGTCCCTGACTCTGGCCCTGATGTAGAAGTTCCTACCTAGATACGGAATAGCCGCCCTGATAAGGGCGATCCCGTTTCTCGTGCCTCCTAGTGACCCTGGAAGGACCCTAGCAAGGGAGGATGACCTGAAAATTAAATTCCCTGATAGGAGACCTATACTAAAGTACAAAAAATAATAAATAGAACACTATGAGTACCCAGAAATAGTAACAGTGAATATCCTAGTGAATATCAAATTAGTAGAAAATAGATTAGTAAAGATGTTCAATACCGTCCCTACGCGTTTCGCCTGGTTATTGTCAGGCTCATCAGGGGACAAAATTGATCATAGAATACCCAACACCAGAGTACTTAAAGTAATATTATATACAATTTAGTTAATTTATTTTTACTATTTTTGACTCTTTATAAAAACATAAGAGAGAACCACTGGCTTCGATGAACATGGTTTAACTACCAGCTCATTAACTGGTTAGTTAATCCGAGATTCCTATCAAGCCGGTTGTGGATTAGGAGATAAGGGTCATGTCAATGAAATCCAATCTGGAATGACCCCTATGTCTCATACTCCAAGATAAGGCTGAATTACGGTATAACAATTTATATATACACATGTATATCCCGCACAGAAAAGTAGAGTCGGTTCATTATCATAAGTCCAAGAATGACTGTGTCTGTAAGGCCTAGAAGATGGTATAGTGAAGATACAACTATTACCTATGGCACAGAAATTAATAATACTTGGCCAGTTCTGCAATGGATACCGATCTACATGAATGATATGACATGGAATGTCGATATATAGTGCGGCATAATAACAGTCAGATAATGCTGTTATAGTAGGCGGTACTTGCGTTCCCTAAGAATGGGTTGATGGGCCATTGATGGTGTCCACAGGTTAGGAAGCCACTGTCAGTTGGAACATCCTGATAGCGCTGAGATGCAGTAGCCGGACGCTGTGAATTTGTTGTTATACATCTGTGAATTTGTTGTTATACAACCACATTCTACTATAGAATCCCCTGAACAGGATTATGTTCAAACTGTGAATAGCACATGTATCAGCAGGTTATTCGCCCATTTGCTGGCGTGATTGTGGCCAAAAAGGTACTCCTGCTCCCATGTGGTGGTTCTGCCCTCTTATTATTCCCTTATGGCGACAAGCACGTGATCTCATTGTCGAAGTTACTGATCTACCCATTGATTTAACCCCACAACTAGCTATACTGTGTATCGGGCTTAATGATGCTCCCTACGACCAGAAATGGGTGATTGCACACATACTTACGGCTATGCGCAAGGTGATAGCTCGTCACTGGAAACAAAACGTTACTCCCCCTCTTCTAGAAGTTAACCAGCTGGTAAACCAGCATATGCAACACGAAATTATCTACTCGCCTGACCTGCAATCTAGAACCAGGTCCCATAATCAATGGATGCCATGGCTCTCAAGTACACACGCTGTACCTCTCCCTGATGCTTTACTATAACCGAAATGTTAAAGGGAGTCTGTCACCTACATAACACTGATGGTACCCATGTTTAGTTTTTCAGAGCCTCCAAAGTACCTAAAATTAAGTTTTAAAAATATGCAAATTACCTATCGCAAGTGCCCAGGGGCGGAGAGTGTGCTGCAAGTGCCCAGTGCTCCCTGCCTTACTTGCTCCTGACTCCTCCCCTCTGTATCGTCCGGCCAGGCCTGTATCCTTGCTGGGTCATTTTCATCTCCATTCATAATCCAGAGCCTATGCGCTTTACCGCCGGTGTACGTAACTGGCGCATGCGCACGGCATATCAGTATGCCTCTGCCCACAGTGGGCAATGTACTGCGCATGCCCGGACCCGTGAAGCGAACAGGCACTAGATTAGGAATGGAGATGAGAATGACGCCGCAAGGATACAGGCCTGGCCGGACGATACAGAGGGGAGGAGTCAGGAGCAAGTAAGGCGGGGAGCACTGGGCACTTGCAGCACACTCTCCGCCCCTGGGCACTTGCGATAGGTAATTTGCATATTTTTAAAACTTAATTTTAGGTACTTTGGAGGCTCTGAAAAACTAAACATGGGTACCATCAGTGTTATGGATCTGCCTCCCACAGAGCTTTATCATCAGTTTAAAACATGTTATGTAGGTGACAGACTCCCTTTAAGGTATTTCTAGCTCCTTGGACTCCCCCCATCCTCCCCTCCCAATATGCGACATATGATCCTGGCTATTATCACACACTGTCTATTGGTAAAGCCAACAAGTTGGCTTATTGTTACCTTGTAATGTTATTGTTTCTATACATACAATTGCACTTTTCATGTACACATTGTAAATGTACTTATAGGTGGCTGCGTCCGCCTCATCTGTGCTATTCTTGTGCATAAAAAACCTTTTAATAAAAATCTATTTAAACATAAAATAAATAATAAGTGATCAAAAAGCCATAAGTACCGCAAAATGATACCAATAAAATATACAGCATTGGTGAAAAAATAAATAAGTTGTAAAATACATTTATTTTTAACAGAAAAGTGATTTTATACAAAAAAAGTCATAAAACATAATATAAAACTCTATAATTTTGGTATCGGCATAACCATATCAACCGACAGAATAAAATTATCATATCACTTTTACTGCAAGAGGAACCCCATAAAAAAATTAAAATTAATAACACTGACGGAATTGCCATTTTTGCCCACTTCACCTCCACAAAAAATGATTTATGGTTTACGACCACATATATGGTGTTGCCATATTCAGGACAAAATGCATTTTTCCCTTGTGAAAATGAAAAATTTGGGGATAAAGCAACGTTTTATTGGATATGAAAGTACATTTTTCATTTTTATAGCCAAAGCATTCCCTTTTCCTTAGTTTTATTCTGTGAGGGTTGTAGTTTCCAAAATGGGGTCACTTTTTGGAGTTTTCTTTCTAGGTTTACCTGAGGGTCTCTTCAACTGTGACATGGCACCCAAAAACCATTCCAGCAGAATCTGCCATCCGTTAACAATATGGCGCTCCTTTCCTTCTGTGCCCTGCCGTGTGCCCATACAGCAGGTAGCGACCACATATGGGGTTTTTCTGTAAACCGGGTAATAAATATTGAGGTTTCTTTGGCTGTTAACCCTTGCTGTGTTACTTGAAAAATTGTAACATTCTTTGGGGTGCACTTGGTGTTGTCATATACTTTGGGGTGCACTTGATGTTGTCATATACTTTGCGGTGCACTGGGTGGCGTCACATACTTTGCAGTACATTGGGGGGCGTATCATACTTTGGGGGGGCACGTACTTTGGGGTGCACTTGGTGTTGTAACATACTTTGTGGTGCACTTGATGTTGTCATATACTTTGCGGTGCACTGGGGGGCGTCACATACTTTGCGGTACATTGGGGGGGCGTATCATACTTTGGGGGGGCACGTACTTTGGGGTGCACTTGGTGTTGTAACATACTTTGTGGTGTACTTGATGTTGTCATATACTTTGCGGTGCACTGGGGGCGTCACATACTTTGCGGTACATTGGGGGGCGTATCATACTTTGTGGGGGCACGTACTTTGGGGTGCACTTGGTGTTGTAACATACTTTGGGGTGCACTTGGTGTTGTAACATACTTTGGGGTGCACTTGGTGTTGTAACATACTTTGGGGTGCACTTAGTGTTGTCACATACTTTGGGGTTCACATGGTAACATTACAGGTCTACACATACCCATGTTCTTTCGCTGGACCTTGCTTGCTTTCTCCCACTCCTCAGGATGCAGCTCCTTTGTTAGTTCCTCCCATGCCGCATCTTTTCGGACACGGTCATGGTAAAGTTCTGACCTGGTGTCCCATAATAGGGGCCGTTCTTGTACAAGAATGATGAGCTTCTCAACATTGATGATGGCCATGATTCTCTTGCAGCCTCCTTTCTCTACTTCCTGGTCCTAAGTGTAGCCACATGTGACTGAAATGGGGTTTCCTAGAATGTTTTCAGTCCAGGGGTCCACAAAAAACGGATGACATACGGATGCATTTCCGTGTGCTATCCATTTTTCACGGACCCAATGACTTTTTATGGGGCCACGGACTGCAATTTGCGGCCAAGTATAGGACATGTTCTAAAATAAAAGGAATGGACACACGGAACGGACAGCACACGGATGAAAGGCATTCCGCAATTTTTGCGGACCCATAGAAATGAATGGGTCCGTGCATTGTCCGCAAAAATTGCGGAACAGACGGGGAACGGACACGGAAGAAAAACACGGTCGTGTAAATGCTCCCTTAAGTTCATCATTAGTTAATCTGAATTTTATGTGATGGATCAAAACACAATAGTCTATGTTGGTGAAGTGAAATGAGAAAAATATATACGGGTAAATAAAACTATTATTTAGAAATAGAAAACAGGAAATTGTCATGTGCGTATGTATTCATCCCCTTTGTTAGGAAGCCCATAAAAAGCTCTGGTGCTACCAATTAACTTGAGAAGTCACATAATTAATGATGTCCACCTGTGTGCAATCTATAGTCACATGATCTGTCATTACATATACGCACCTTTTTTGAAAGGCCCCAGTGGCTGAAACACCTAACGGTACTTTCACACTAGCGGCAGTGCATTCCGGCAGGCTGTTCCAGCAGGTGAACTATAATGGGGGTGGGGGCGGAGTTCCGGCTTCAGCACGGCAGCGCACGCCGAGAGGCAGCCGGACTAAAAGTACTGCATGCAGTACGGGGGCACACGTTAACTAGCAGCAGGACGGATCCGACAGGCTATTCACCTGCCGGAACAGCCTGCCAGACTCCCCTGCTGCTAGTGTGAAACTAGCCTAAGCAAGAGGCATCACTAACCAAGCACTGCCATGAAGACCATAGAACTCTCCAAACAAGTAAGGCTACTCGCGTTTTGGGAAGATCCGTCATGGATCTGCAAAAACAGATCCTTTACAATAATACAACCGCATGCATCCGTCATGAATGGGTCCGGTTGTATTATCTGTACCATAGCCAAGACGGATCCGTCATGAACTCCATTGAAAGTCAGATTGTGTCAGAGAAAACGGATCCGTCCCAATTGACTTACATTGTGTGCCAGGACGAATCCATTTGGCTCAGTTTCGTCAGACGGACACCAAAACGCTGCAGGCAGCGTTTTGGTGTCCGCCTCCAGAGCGGAATGGAGACTGATCGGAGGCAAACTAATGCATTCTGAGTGGATCCTTTTCCATTCAGAATGCATTAGGGCAAAACTGATCCGTTTTGGACCGCTTGTGAGAGCCCTGAACGGATCTCACAAACGGAAAGCCAAAACGCCAGTGTGAAAGTAGCCTTAGGGACAATGTTGTTGAGAAGTACAAGTCAGGGTTAGGTTATAAAAAAATATCCAAATCTTTGATGATCCCCAGGAGCACCATCAAATCTATCATAACCAAATGGAAAGAACATGACACAACAGCAAACCTGCCAAGAGACGGCCGCCCACCAAAACTCATGGACCGGGCAAGAAGGGGATTAATCAGAGAGGCAGCACAGAGACCTAAGGCAACCCTGGAGGAGCTGCAGAGTTCCACAGCAGAGACTGGAGTATCTGTACATAAGACGACAATAAGCCGTACGCTCCATAGAGTTGGGCTTTATTGCAGAATGGCCAGAAGAAAGCCATTACTTTTTGTCTATCAAAGAAAACACTATGTCTGGCTCAAACCCAACACATCACATCACCCAAAGAACACCATCCCCACAGTGAAACATGGTGGTGGCAGCATCATTCTGTGGGCATGTTTTTCAGCAGCCGGGACTGGGAAACTGGTCAGAGTTGAGGGAAAGATGGATGGTGCTAAATACAGGGATATTCTTGAGCAAAACCTGTCCCACTCTGTGCGTGATTTGAGGCTAGGACGGAGGTTCCCCTTCCAGCAGGACAATGACCCCAAACACACTGCTAAAGCAACACTTGAGTGGTTTAAGGGAAAGTGTGTAAATGTGTTGGAATGGCCTAGTCAAAGCCCAGATCTCAATCCAATAGAAAATCTGTGGTCAGACTTAAAGATTGCTGTTCACAAGCGCAAACCATCCAACTTGAAGGAGCTGGAGCAGTTTTGCAAGGAATGGGCAAAAATCCCAGTGGTAAGATGTGGCAAGCTCATAGAGACTTATCCAAAGCGACTTGGAGCTGTGATTGCCGCAAAAGGTGGGTCTACAAAGTATTGGCTTTAGGGACGTGAGTAGTTATGCACATTGACTTTTTCTGTTATTTTGTCCTATTTGTTGTTTGCTTCACAATAAATAAATTTAAAAAAATCTTCAAAGTTTTAGCTGCTTCTCCTGCATTGGAACCAGATAGCATGGGGGATTAGGTAAAAGGGGGCTGTCAGAATTAACAGTATTATATGCAAAAGGCAGGAATTTAGCATTGTACAGCTTCAGCCATTAGTTGCAGAGCACTAAGTGAAGTTTTATGTAGTGTTATGTACCTACAGTACAGAGAACACCTTGGAAATTTGCATGCGATGGACCAAATGCAAAGAGGTATCTCCCAGAGAAACAGAACAATCTTACTAGTGTTAACTATTTGAATTGGACCCCACTGAGTCAATGTTTTACTTTTTAACAAGCCTTGGGACAAGACAAAGGGAAATAGCCAAGCCAAATATCCATCTGCAGCCAGCTGTTTCGGGTTGCCTGCCCATCATCAGTATAGAGTAGGGTTCTGGCTGGCTTTTCCTATGGAAAATAATTATATTATTCCATTGAGGATTGCCAGTAAATCTCCATACACAGCTGGTCTCCTTAAAGGAATTCCATAAAAGTCATATAGGTGTGGGTCCCACCTCTGGGATTGAAACCAGAACAGGACCTCCGAAGTGAAGGATAGCATACCGAGCATTTGCAGAGTCTTCCCTATTCAATGCTATGGAACTTCTGAAAAATGCCAACAAGCACGCTAGGCTACTTTCAGAAGTCACATAGTAGTGAAAGGAGAATGAGCCACAAAAGCACACTGCTCCATTCACCGTTATGGAAGTCAGTGCTTGACTATTTTCAGAACCCCCATAGGGGTGAATGGAGGTTGGCCATGCATGTGACATTTATGGCATATCCTAGCAATAATGTTTAGGTTGGACAACCCCTTTAACCACCTCAGGACCGCCGTACGCAGGATTGCGTCCTGCTGGCGGTCCTGCTCTTCTGGGTGGACGCATATACGCGTCCTCCCGCGATAGCCGAGATTTCCTGTGAACGCGCGCGCACAGGCGCGCGCGCTCAGGCGCGCGCGCTCACAGGAACGGAAGGTAAGCGAGTGGATCTCCAGCATGCCAGCGGCGATCGTTCGCTGGCAGGCTGGAGATCCGAATTTTTTAACCCCTAACAGGTATATTAGACGCTGTTTTCATAACAGCGTCTAATATACCTCCTACCTGGTCCTCTGGTGGTCCCTTTTGTTAGGATCGACCACCAGAGGACTCAGGTAGGTCAGTACAGTCGCACCAAACACCACACTACACCCCCCCCCCCGTCACTTATTAACCCCTTATAAACCCCCGATCACCCATGATCACCCCATATAAACTCCCTGATCACCCCCCTGTCATTGATCACCGCCCTGTCATTGATCACCCCCCTGTCAGGCTCCGTTCAGACGTCCGTATGATTTTTACGGATCCACGGATACATGGATCGGATCCGCAAAAAGCATACGGACGTCTGAATGGAGCCTTACAGGGGGGTGATCAATGACAGGCGGGTGATCACCCATATACACTCCCTGATCACCCCCTGTCATTGATCACCCCCCTGTCATTGATCACTCCCCTGTAAGGCTCCATTCAGACGTCCGCATGATTTTTACGGATCCATGGATACATGGATCGGATCCGCAAAACACATGCGGACGTCTGAATGGAGCCTTACAGGGGGTGATCAATGACAGGCGGGTGATCACCCATATACACTCCCTGATCACCCCCCTGTCATTGATAACCCCCCTGTAAGGCTCCATTCAGACGTCCGCATGCGTTCTGTGGATCCGATCCATGTATCCATGGATCCGTAAAAAATCATGCGGATGTCTGAATGGAGCCTTACAGGGGGGGTGATCAGTGACAGGGGGGTGATCACCCTGATTACCCTGATCACCCCCTGTCATTGATAACCCCCCTGTAAGGCTCCATTCAGACGTCCGCATGCGTTCTGTGGATCCGATCCATGTATCCATGGATCCGTAAAAAATCATGCGGATGTCTGAATGGAGCCTTACAGGGGGGGTGATCAGTGACAGGGGGGTGATCACCCTGATTACCCTGATCACCCCCTGTCATTGATAACCCCCCTGTAAGGCTCCATTCAGACGTCCGCATGCGTTCTGTGGATCCGATCCATGTATCCATGGATCCGTAAAAAATCATGCGGATGTCTGAATGGAGCCTTACAGGGGGGGTGATCAGTGACAGGGGGGTGATCACCCTGATTACCCTGATCACCCCCTGTCATTGATAACCCCCCTGTAAGGCTCCATTCAGACGTCCACATGCGTTCTGTGGATCCGATCCATGTATCCATGGATCCGTAAAAAATCATGCGGATGTCTGAATGGAGCCTTACAGGGGGGGGTGATCAGTGACAGGGGGGTGATCACCCTGATTACCCTGATCACCCCCTGTCATTGATAACCCCCCTGTAAGGCTCCATTCAGACGTCCGCATGCGTTCTGTGGATCCGATCCACGTATCCATGGATCCGTAAAAAATCATGCGGATGTCTGAATGGAGCCTTACAGGGGGGCTGATCAGTGACAGGGGGGTGATCACCCCGATTACCCTGATCACCCCCTGTCATTGATAACCCCCCTGTAAGGCTCCATTCAGACGTCCGCATGCGTTTTGTGGATCCGATCCATGTATCCATGGATCCGTAAAAAATCATGCGGATGTCTGAATGGAGCCTTACAGGGGGGGTGATCAGTGACAGGGGGGTGATCACCCTGATCACCCCCTGTCATTGATAACCCCCCTGTAAGGCTCCATTCAGACGTCCGCATGCGTTCTGTGGATCCGATCCATGTATCCATGGATCCGTAAAAAATCATGCGGATGTCTGAATGGAGCCTTACAGGGGGGCTGATCAGTGACAGGGGGGTGATCACCCCGATTACCCTGATCACCCCCTGTCATTGATAACCCCCCTGTAAGGCTCCATTCAGACGTCCGCATGCGTTTTGTGGATCCGATCCATGTATCCATGGATCCGTAAAAAATCATGCGGATGTCTGAATGGAGCCTTACAGGGGGGGTGATCAGTGACAGGGGGGTGATCACCCTGATTACCCTGATCACCCCCTGTCATTGATAACCCCCCTGTAAGGCTCCATTCAGACGTCCGCATGCGTTTTGTGGATCCGATCCATGTATCCATGGATCCGTAAAAAATCATGCGGATGTCTGAATGGAGCCTTACAGGGGGGGTGATCAATGACAGGGGGGTGATCAGGGAGTCTATATGGGTGATCACCCCCCTGTCATTGATCACCCCCCTGTCATTGATCACCCCCCCCCCCCTGGTAAGGCTCCATTCAGACATTTTTTTGGGCACAAGTTAGCGGAAATTTTTTGTTTGTTTTTGTTTTTTCTTACTAAGTCTCATATTCTACTAACTTGTGTCAAAAAATAAAATCTCCCATGAACTCACCATACCCCTCACGGAATCCAAATGCGTAAACATTTTTAGACATTTATATTCCAGACTTCTTCTCACGCTTTAGGGCCCCTAAAAAGCCAGGGCAGTATAAATACCCCACATGTGACCCCATTTCGGAAAGAAGACACCCCAAGGTATTCCGTGAGGGGCATATTGAGTCCATGAAAGATTGAAATTTTTGTCCTAAGTTAGCGGAAAGTGAGACTTTGTGAGAAAAAAACAACAAAAAAAATCAATATCCGCTAACTTATGCAAAAAAAAAAAAATTCTAGGAACTCGCCATGCCCCTCATTGAATACCTTGGGGTGTCTTCTTTCCAAAGTGGGGTCACATGTGGGGTATTTATACTGCCCTGGCTTTTTAGGGGCCCGAAAGTGTGAGAAGAAGTCTGGGATCCAAATGTCTAAAAATGCCCTCCTAAAAGGAATTTGGGCCCCTTTGCCCACCTTGGCTGCAAAAAAGTGTCACACATGTGGTATCGCCGTACTCAGGAGAAGTTGGGGAATGTGTTTTGGGGTGTCATTTTACATATACCCATGCTGGGTGAGAAAAATATCTTGGTCAAATGCCAACTTTGTATAAAAAAATGGGAAAAGTTGTCTATTGCCAAGATATTTCTCTCACCCAGCATGGGTATATGTAAAATGACCCCCCAAAACACATTACCCAACTTCTCCTGAGTACGGCGATACCACATGTGTGACACTTTTTTGCAGCCAAGGTGGGCAAAGGGGCACCTTTCGGATTTCGCAGGCCATTTTTTACACATTTTGATTGCAAGGTACTTCTTACACATTTGGGCCCCTAAATTGCCAGGGCAGTATAACTACGCCACAAGTGACCCCATTTTGGAAAGAAGACACCCCAAGGTATTCCGTGAGGGGCACGGCGAGTTCCTAGAATTTTTTATTTTTTGTCACAAGTTAGCGGAAAATGATGATTTTTTTTTTTTTTCTTTTTTCCTTACAAAGTCTCATATTCCACTAACTTGCGACAAAAAATAAAAAATTCTAGGAACTCGCCATGCCCCTCACGGAATACCTTGGGGTGTCTTCTTTCCAAAATGGGGTCACTTGTGGGGTAGTTATACTGCCCTGGCAATTTAGGGGCCCAAATGTGTGAGAAGAACTTTGCAATCAAAATGTGTAGAAAATGCCCTGCAAAATCCGAAAGGTGCACTTTGGAATATGTGCCCCTTTGCCCACCTTGGCAGCAAAAAAGTGTGACACATCTGGTATCGCCGTACTCAGGAGAAGTTGGGCAATGAGTTTTGGGGTGTCATTTTACATATACCCATGCTGGGTGAGAAAAATATCTTGGTCAAATGCCAACTTTGTATAAAAAAATGGGAAAAGTTGTCTTTTGCCAAGATATTTCTCTCACCCAGCATGGGTATATGTAAAATGACACCCCAAAACACATTCCCCAACTTCTCCTGAGTACGGCGATACCAGATGTGTGACACTTTTATGCTGCCAAGGTGGGCAAAGGGGCACATATTCCAAAGTGCACCTTTCGGATTTCACCGGTCATTTTTTACAGATTTTGATTGCAAAGTACTTCTCACACATATGGGCCCCTAAATTGCCAGGGCAGTATAACTACGCCACAAGTGACCCCATTTTGGAAAGAAGACACCCCAAGGTATTCCGTGAGGGGCATGGCGAGTTCCTAGAATTTTTTATTTTTTGTCGCAAGTTAGTGGAATATGAGACTTTGTAAGGAAAAAAGAAAAAAAAAGAAAAATCATCATTTTCCGCTAACTTGTGACAAAAAATAAAAAATTCTAGGAACTCGCCATGCTCCTCACGGAATACCTTGGGGTGTCTTCTTTCCAAAATGGGGTCACTTGTGGCGTAGTTATACTGCCCTGGCAATTTAGGGGCCCAAATGTGTGAGAAGTACCTTGCAATCAAAATGTGTAAAAAATGGCCTGCAAAATCTGAAAGGTGCACTTTGGAATATGTGCCCCTTTGCCCACCTTGGCAGCAAAAAAGTGTGACACATCTGGTATCGCCGTACTCAGGAGAAGTTGGGGAATGTGTTTTGGGGTGTCATTTTACATATACCCATGCTGGGTGAGAAAAATATCTTGGTCAAATGCCAACTTTGTATAAAAAAATGGGAAAAGTTGTCTTTTGCCAAGATATTTCTCTCATCCAGCATGGGTATATGTAAAATGACACCCCAAAACACATTCCCCAACTTCTCCTGAGTACGGCGATACCAGATGTGTGACACTTTTATGCTGCCAAGGTGGGCAAAGGGGCACATATTCCAAAGTGCACCTTTTGGATTTCACCGGTCATTTCTTACACATTTTGATTGCAAAGTTCTTCTCACACATTTGGGCCCCTAAATTGCCAGGGCAGTATAACTACCCCACAAGTGACCCCATTTTGGAAAGAAGACACCCCAAGGTATTCTGTGAGGGGCATGGTGAGTTCCTAGAATTTTTTATTTTTTGTCGCAAGTTAGTTGAATTTGAGACTTTGTAAGAAAAAAAAAAAAAAAAAAAATCATCATCATTTTCCGCTAACTTGTGACAAAAAATAAAAAGTTCTATGAACTCACTATGCCCATCAGCGAATACCTTAGGGTGTCTACTTTCCGAAATGGGGTCATTTGTGGGGGTTTTCTACTGTTTGGGCATTGTAGAACCTCAGGAATCATGACAGGTGCTCAGAAAGTCAGAGCTGTTTCAAAAAGCGGAAATTCACATTTTTGTACCATAGTTTGTAAATGCTATAACTTTTACCCAAACCATTTTTTTTTGCCCAAACATTTTTTTTTTATCAAAGACATGTAGAACAATAAATTTGGTGAAAAATTTATATATGG
Organism: Bufo gargarizans; assembly: GCF_014858855.1. NCBI lineage: Eukaryota > Metazoa > Chordata > Amphibia > Anura > Bufonidae > Bufo > Bufo gargarizans. The sequence continues at coordinate 502,416,502 of NC_058082.1, forward strand.
ATGTCGTTTTTTTTGCAAAATTTTTCAGCTGAAAGTGAAAAATGTCATTTTTTTGCAAAAAAATCGTTACATTTTGATTAATAACAAAAAAAGTAAAAATGCCAGCAGCAATGAAATACCACCCAATGAAAGCTCTATTAGTGAGAAGAAAAGGAGGTAAAATTCATTTGGGTGGTAAGTTGCATGACCGAGCGATAAACGGTGAAAGTAGTGTAGTGCCGAAGTGTAAAAAGTGCTCTGGTCATGAAGGGGGTTTCACCTAGCGGGGCTGAAGTGGTTAAGGAGAGCAAGTTCCTCTCCTAAGATGAAAAGGATCAGAGTAAACTATGAAATGAATATATGGTATTTAACCTTAGTAGATCAATTTTACTAAGTATGAACATTTTCACTTTATCAGAAACATCTATTGGATGCTGCATGCTGGATTAAATTAATTAATTGCAATTTAGTCTAATTGAGTTAACCAAGCTGCCTTCAAAAATAATGTGGTAAATATTAGACCAAATATGTCCCTGATGATTTGTGTACCGTATGTCTGACTCAGAGAATATTCTGACTCCGATTGTTGCAATAGAGATTTATCCCTAGTAAGACCGCTATTCCTGGCCTGTATAAGCAGATATAATCACTGCGAACAATCCTTATCAGATAGCTTGAATTCACCAACTCCGAGTTTATCCTTGTAAATTGCTTTATTCTGTAAGCCAGATAACAGAGTACAGCAGAACAGATGGATTCCTGTATTGTGCAGTCAAAAGATGATGCTTTTGTAAGCTTACATGAGAATACATGTGTACCTGTGCAAATCCCTGGAGCAGTATGAAGAAACAGGAAGTGAGGTACACAGAAGAAGGGGTGGAGCAATGAAATGAATGACATATATCACAAAACAGAAAAACAAGCACATTAACAAAAACGGCCACTAGATGGGAGCATATAACCAAATATAGAATATACTGTATGAATGGTTCAATGAAATAAACTATATAGATTTTAACTGCGTAGCAGCACAGAGAAACTTCTCTATTTTATTGTGGACTGTTCTTTTTGGAAGAACATGAGCCGGTACAATGCTGTGACGAATACTTGCTCCTTCCGGGAGTTCACGATAATTGCATATTTGTCACACTGAATAGTGTTCAACCAATCCATGTGAAAAAGGTATTCAAGCTTTCAAGTAATTGGAGCTATTGAAAACAGGAGGGGTTTGCCTAGTCATGAAGGATGCTGTTCCTGCTTGCACAACCCCAAATGTAGAGAAGGTATCTGTCACGTCTGGGAGGCGGTGGATGTGCAATAGCTGCTCCTGAAGCCGAATTTGAGCTACAGCAGCAGCACAGGCAGGAGATTGACAGGGCGAGAAGGATATCTGGTCCTGTCAATCATATGGCAGGTGGGTGCTTCTTCACCTGTAGGGACAGCGCCTCACAGGTGAAGAAGTCTGGCTGAGACAAATCAATTTGCTAGAATCGTTTGGCTCATCTCTCTGCTTCCATCATCCTTGAACTATTGACTGTACCCTATATGATGTAGGAGCTCTTGTCATGTGTGTTGTCAGCATAAGGTCCCTTTCACACGAGCGAGTTTTCCGCGCGGGTGCAATGCGTGACGTGAACGCATAGCACCCGCACTGAATCCTGACCCATTCATTTCAATGGGTCTGTGTACATGAGCGTTGTTTTTCACGCATCAGTTCTCTGTTGCGTGAAAATCGCAGCATGTTCTATATTCTGCGTTTTTCACGCAGCCCTGGCCCCATAGAAGTGAATAGGGCTGCGTGAAAAAGGCATTGCATCCGCAAGCAAGTGCGGGTGCGATGCGTTTTTCACTGATGGTTGCTAAGAGATGTTGTTTGCAAACATTCCGTTTTTTATCACGCGCATGAAAAATGCATCAAAACGCATTGCACCTGCGCGGAAAAAACTGAACAACTAAACGCAATCGCAGACAAAACTGACTGAACTTGCTTGCAAAATACTGCGAGTTTCACTGAACGCACTCTGAACGCATCCGGCCCCAATCCGCAACGCCCGTGTGAAACCAGCCTAAAGCTACATTCACACGACAAAGAGGTGTGTGACAGCCATTCTTGGAACCAATTGAAGTCAATGAGGCTATTCTCATGGCCATTTTGTAAAAAGGATTTTCTGATATTTTGATACTGATGACCTATCCTCTGGGACCCCTGCCGATCAGATGTTTGATAAGGGACTGATGCTCGCAGTAGTTCCGTGGTCTTCTCGCTGCTTTCCCTAGGCCAGTGACGACACGTCCATCAGTCATGTGGTCTAGGCCCAGCTCAGAGCCATAGAAATGAATGGGGCTGAGCTGTGATACCAAGCACAGCCGCTATACAATGTACGGCGCTGTGCTTGGTGAGCACTGGAAAGGCAGCGACACTCACATGTGCCCAGCTGATCGGCGTGGGTCCCGGGTGTCGGACACCAACCATCAAATACTGATGACCTATCCAGAGGATAAGTCATCAGTATTAAACTCTTGGAAAACCCTTTAACGGCCAGTGAATAGCAACCATAAAAAATAGGACATGTCAGGACAGACTGACACCAATCAGTGATTAATGAGATCATTTTTAACGGCCACTTAGACAGGAGTGCACCCATCTAACAGCCGTTAAAAATGGTTGTGCTAGTCAAAATGGCTTTTTAGAGGTCAAAATTTTAAAAAACAACTTATCCACTTGCACACACAGATGCAGTCACCCCTCTCTTGATGCAGAAGGACCGTGATGAGGTCACATGCACTCCTAGCATGATCGCCAGGAGAGCATGGTGAGGTCATCATGCTGGGAGCGCATAAAAAAAGTGCACAAGTAAAGGGTGTATTAGACAGCCCAATCACACAGACATATGTTAGGAGGGAGACATTCCTTCCCGGCAATCGCCTGCTCGCTTGCTGAGGAGACTGCTGCTATTACATGCAGCAGTCTCCTCCACAGTATGGAGAGGAGCGATTGCTATACCATCACTCGTCCACATACTCTACAGTGGTTTGCCAGCGGCAGATCGTAATTAGACTGCACGATCGGTCGCCTGCAAATCCTGATCTTTCTGGATTGCCTGTTGAACGAGCGGTTGCTTGTTCATTGTGCAATTGGCGTCAGTATTAGACTGCTAGATGTTCGCTAATGAGCGTTACTATGAAGGCTCGTTAGCAATCATCGTGCAGAAAACCTGCCCGTCTAATATACCCTTAAGTCACCATACACCACTGTGTCTTAGCAATGAACAACAGTATGCCCCCTCCCCATTTACATGGGACAACTGAGCAGATAATTGTCGGGACAATTGTCTGCTCGTCAGTGAAGGAGACTGATGTATTTACATACAGTGATCTCCTCCACAGTATGAGGGGGAGTGAACGCTAATGTGATCGCTCGTCACCATACAGAATCGTTGTTTGTCACCACGATCTGCTGCCAGCAAAGACTTAGGCTAGTTTCACACTAGCGTTCGTCGGTCCGCTCGTGAGCTCCGTTTGAAGGAGCTCACGAGCGGACCCGAACGCCTCCGTCCAGCCCTGATGCAGTCTGAATGGAGCGGATCCGCTCAGACTGCATCAGTCTGGCGGCGTTCAGCCTCCGCTCCGCTCGCCTCCGCACGGACAGGCGGACAGCTGAACGCTGCTTGCAGCGTTCAGCTGTCCGCCTGGCCGTGCGGAGGCGAGCGGATCTGTTCAGACTTACAATGTAAGTCAATGGGAACGGATCCGCTTGAAGAGGTCACCATATGGCTCAATCTTCAAGCGGATCCGTCCCCAATTGACTTTACATTGAAAGTCTGAACGGATCCGCTCAGGAATCTTGCGCACTTAGAAAATTTTCTAAGTTATTAATGCAGACGGATCCGTACTGGATGGAGCCTCCGTCTGCATTAATATGATCTGATCCGTTCAGAACGGATCCGATCAAGCGCTAGTGTGAAAGTAGCCTTAGGTGACTGCACAAATGGTTATTTTACCCGATGAACGAGTGGCACCTTTACACCACCAGATAATCGTTAACGAGCATACATATGAGCATTCTTCTGGCCCATGTAAAGCTTCTCTCCCATCTCATCCAGCCAAGCACTACCCTGCTTTATACTGATGAGCAGCAAGAACCCAGAGTGCCGTCTTCAGATGGGGGTCTCTGGTTTAGCTTCTATGAGCTAATCCACTAATTTTACTTTTTCCTATGGAGTATTTCCTGAAAAGTCTCCATACACTGCTGTCTCTTCAATGAGAAACTGTACCTCCTAGCAGCCTCCACCCCCCCTCCAAAAAGGCAGAAACAGAGAGAAAAGAATGCCCATGATTATTGTGACTTTTTAACTTCCTCTCATTCTACCAAGAAGTCAATAAACCATATAACAACTTGAAATTGTACCTTTATTTCTAATGACTGATATAGAGCACCTAATAGCTACTAAAATGGGTTTTCTTAAGACTCAGAGGTTCCACACCACAAGTGAAAGCAAATGCTCTTCGAATTAAAATGTTAGACACAGCAATTACTGACCTTTTTCCAACACCATCTGAGCAAAAAAGCAAAACAAAAACCCCAAACCATTAAAATGCTTGAAATTTCAACAATTTATAATAATCAGTGCAGAAAAATAACTTTGTAAACATCTCACAGCAAAGAGGAAACTATCTGCATAACTGAATTCTGCCCTCCAAAAAGACAAGGCTACGTACTCTGTTAGGGCATATGGACGTTATGGAGGGATGTGGCCCCACTTGGCAAGAGTAGGAGCCACGTGACTAGCCCAACCATATATAACATAATTATCCATTCAGTTGGTCGTCAGTGCAGTTTCATTTTAAGAAAGGATTGTCCAGATGGAACACCCCTTTACGGGCAGTGAACTGAGACATGCAGATGTATTATTTATGAACCTGTGGCTAACAATTTATTGGGAATTGCTGGTTTACAGCACAGATGAGCCTAGAAGTCCAGTGCCATTTATTCCGAAGCAATTATATGAACGAACATGGGCTGAACCTGACTTCGGCAGGACCAGATGATTATCCAGTGTATATGGGAGTGTCCTTATTTTTCAACCAGTGGCAGAGGTGCAGGCAATGGCTTACTCCCCTTCTTCAGAACACTTTTACGCTCTGCCAAGCAGTGTAGCCGATACGAAGCAAAACCTAAGCAGCAGTGGATGTAGAGGTTGACTAGGGGGACCATTGACTCTACTCGCCATATGAAATAACACTATATACAAAAGAGCTATGACATATTAAACTGTGCTATTAAAAAGTTCTAGGGCCCCTTTACACTGACTAAGGATTTGGTCAATTTTTGGGAATGAATGTTCCTACAAAAGCTCATTCACAATACGTGTTGTCAAAATTTAGGCGCATCTATGGCAGTCCTAGCGCCTAGCGAAAAAAAAATCATTTTTTGCCAACATTTATGCCTGTTTCCAGAGCTGGAGTCCGGTGTCCAGCATGCCACCGCTCCGCCACCCAACTGCCGACAACAGCCATACAGCCATAAATATTGTGACACAGCTGGTAAAAAAGGGATTATATTTATGACTAAAAAAGTCGCAAGTCCCTAAATAAATGACCTCCATTGACTATAATGTGGTCCATCAGTTTCCATTTGAGAGGCCATCAAAATAGTCATTCAAGCAGGAGTTTTTGGTCCAATATGTTTGATGGAATCTATGACGGACGGCCCAAACAGAGCCTCCATCGCAGATGTGAACTCAGCCTAAACAGGGAATGTGCTGCCGACAAATGCAAAGTGACTGAGGGACGAAAAATCATAATAACAATCATTTGTCCCCTTTCACGTTAGACCGGGTTGTGTGAAAGACCCTTTAACTGAGCACCAATCTACTTGTACATTGTCGATCAGCGTCGGTCTATTGCCAGGCACCGGCTCATGTAACATTACCCTTAGAACATGTACAGAGAAAGATTCAGTGAGGATCAATGTATGTATACACAAGCTGTTGATGTAATATTTGCCATACTTATCACATGCTGTAAATGGCATGCACAGGAGTGGGTTAATAAACTAGTCTGAGAGCTCGGAAGCCTTGACAAATGCCATTTACTAACCAGAATATGATAGCATCACCTATTGATTGGAGGTCTTGGAGATTTACAGACTGCAGAAATTCAGCTCCTCAGATAGCAAGAGGTCAAGACAAGGCACAAACAAGACAACAGCAGAAAGATAAGGACATGATGAGCTTCACACATGTAACACTTGCTTATCATGACAGAGACATATCACTGCTTGTAAAACACCCTACAGCAAGGGTCCAGCTTGTGTAGTTATGCTTTGTTCGCACTAGCATTTCTTTCTTTTTTTTAAAAGGGGTTTCCATATTTTGTGTTTAAAGGGCTTCTGTCACCCCATTAAACCTTTTTTTTCTTCTTCTTTACTAATAATCCCTTCACTGCGATCTCATCATACATAAGCTAATTAATGATTTTCGTTCAGTAGAATTTGTTAAAAATCGATTTTTGAAATATGTAAATTACCTTGCTACCAGCAAGTAGGGCGGCTACTTGCTGGTAGCAGCCGCATCCTCCAATGATAATGACGCCCCCTCTGCTTGTTGATTGACAGGGCCAGCGGACGGGATCTTTCTCTGCTGGCCCTGCCTGTTTTGATTCAATATCTGGCGCCTGCGCCGCAGCCGTACCTCTCTTCAAGCTGCGCAGGCGCTCTGAGAGGTGGCCACTCGCTCGGCCGCTCCATCCTCAATGCGCCTGCGCCGATGACGTCACATCTACACCCGGCGCAGGCGCAGGGAGGTGCGAGCGGCCGAGTGAGTGGCCGCCTCTCAGTGCGCCTGCGCAGATTGAAGAGAGGTACGGCCGCGGCGCAGGCGCCAGATATTGAATCAAAACAGGCAGGGCCAGCAGAGAAAGATCCCGTCCGCTGGCCCTGTCAATCAACAAGCAGAGGGGGCGTCATTACCATCGGAGGATGCGGCTGCTACCAGCAAGTAGCCGCCCTACTTGCTGGTAGCAAGGTAATTTACATATTTCAAAAATCGATTTTTAACAAATTCTACTGAACGAAAATCATTAATTAGCTTATGTATGATGAGATCGCAGTGTAGGGATTATTAGTAAAGAAAAAAAAAACGGTTTAATGGGGTGACAGAAGCCCTTTAAATTCTGAACTGTTTTAAGATAATAATTTGCAGTCAATGAAAGAAACTTTTCTGGTTTACATTCAGAGACTCCTGTGACGTGGGGGTGCAATTATGTCCAGTCTAGGCAATGTTCTGTGACTTAAAGGAAATCTGTCACCCCGATTTTGGACTATTTATAGTAATACATAAAAGGAGTCCAGATCACTATTTTTTTTTCCTACTTCCCCTGGTTCCCCCACTGTCAGCGCCCAAAGCTCCACTGAAATACACAGTCCAGATTGCTGTGCTGTTCTAACATAATGGAGAGGACTCGCGTGTTCTATTGCAAAGGAGCTTAGTGCGCTGACAGTGGGAGAATGAGGGGCAGTGAGAAAATAAAAAATAGTTATCTGGACTCCATATGTGCAGTACTCATGTATTACTGCAGATAATGGTTCAAAATCAGGATGACAGATTCCTTTTAAAGGGGTTGTCTTACTTCAGCAAATGGTGAAGTTGATACGAGGCACTTACTAATGTATTGTGATTGCCCATATTGCCACCAGCTTGTTTCCATGGTTACGACCACCCTGAAATCCAGCAGCGGTGGTCTTGCTTGCACACTATAGGAAAAGCGCCAGTCGCATACACAGTTCACAAATGGGACCCTTTATTGCCCTGTCTGCTGCTCTGATGGTCCAAAAACAAACTTTGAAGTTATATGCAAATTAGCTTGCAAGTACCCAAGGGTGTTGTCTATTGCTGCAAGCGCCCGAGCCCTAGGAATTACTTGGCGACAACTCATCCCATGTCTGGCTGTAACCCGGTCTAGTATTCTTCTGCACCTGAAATCCTGTGTCTGCGCACATCACCGCTGAGCCTGGGTATTTACACAGCACTGTGGAAAGGGTTAATGAATACTGATAGACTTTTGGGACTTTCTAGCTAATAATGAGAAAAGAAGAAGAAAGGCAGCACTCCAATTTTCCACAGTTACCATAAGGGTTAAAGAAGAGTATGTTTTGGAGGGAAAAAAGATAGACTTGTTTACCAGCAAAACAGACAGACTGACCTTTTGAATGTTTGGTTTAGCTATGTTGTTATCGCTGAAGACTTGTTTTTGTCTGTGTCATGGTCTTACCTTCTTGCTGTTCTCCTTCGTTTGACATGTGCTGGCGGCCATCTTGGTTTCTGGGTTTCTTGTAGCCTCCCACCCTGCGGCTTCTCCTTCCCACTGGGAGGAGCTGGATGCCTAGCTCATATATATAGGAGGTCTGTGGCTTCAGTTCCTTGCTTGGTCCTCCTGTGTGCACATGCTTCTAAGACTGCTGCTGCTTCTGGTTCCTGATCCTGGCCTCGTCTGACTACCCCGCTGGTTCCTGATCCTGGCTTCGTCTGACTACCCTTCTGGTTCCTGATCCTGGCTTCGTCTGACTACCCTTCTGGTTCCTGACCTCTGGCTTCGCAAGACCCTGCTCCGGTTTAGCCATCCGTTTGGACTTTTGCTTACAGCTTGATTTGCAATAAAGCCTTCTTATTTCCACGTATCTCTTGTTGTACGTCTGGTTCATGGTTCCTTGACATTAGGACCAAGCCATGAATTCTGACGGTACAGGGCCATCCTCGCTACCTACGCTGGTTGCCAGACTTGATCAGCAGGATCACCTGTTGGGTCGGTTCGCTGTGGCGTTGCAAACCCTGCTTGAACGCACGGCTCATTTCGCTTCCGTTGCCGATGGGTCGGTTGTCGCTCCTGGGCCCGCTCCTACTGCCGCTCCGGTTGTTGCGCCAGAGTCTACCCCGACACCTGTTGCTGCGCCTGCGGTGTCTCGGGGTATGACCGGTTCTGCCCCCCTTCCACAGCGCTTTGGGGGAGAGCCAACTCAGTGCCGAGGTTTCCTTAACCAGGTGGGCATTTATTTCGAGTTGCTGCCACATGCCTTTCCTACTGAGAGATCAAAGGTGGGCTTCTTGATCTCGCTGCTCTCGGACAAGGCCTTGGCCTGGGCCAGCCCTTTATGGGAGAACAACAATCCGGTGGTTGCCGAGTTTTCCGTTTTGTTGCTTCTCTTCGGAAGGTATTCGATGTGCCGGCTCGTGCTGCCTCTGCTGCGAAGCTCCTTATGTCCATCAGACAGGGTTCACGATCCGTAGCTGAATACGCCATTGAGTTTCGTACCCTGGCAGCAGAGGTGGGCTGGAATAATGAGGCTCTGGTCGCTGCTTTCTCTCATGGTCTCTCGGATGCCTTGAAGGATGAGGTTGCAGCTAAGGACCTACCAGTGGAGCTCGAGTCTCTTATTTCTTTCCTGATTTTGATTGACACCAGACTCAGGGAGAGACCTTCCTTTAAGGAGAGCCTGCGGAGGTCTTCTAACAGATTGGCGCCTACGTTTGCTGTCCCACCCGTGCCTCCCTCTCCTCCCACTCCTCCTGGGGATGACTTGTCTGGGGGTGAACCCATGCAGCTGGGGTTTGCTCGCCTGTCCGAGGGGGAGAGGGTACTCCGGAGACGCGAGGGCCGATGCATGTACTGTGGTCTCGGTGGGCATTTTCGGTTGGCATGTCCGAACCGTCCGGGAAACGCTCGCACCTGAGATCCTGTCGGGGGCAGATCTTGGGTGGAGTCTCCTCGTCCCCGGTTTCCCGTGTTGACAAACCACTGATCACTGTTGTCCTCTCCTAGGTCGGGGGCTCGGTGACGACCCAGGCGTTGGTGGACTCTGGTGCTGGTGGTTTGTTCATTGATAGTGTGTTCGCTGCCGCCAATTCCATTCCTCTGCAGCCTCGAGGTTCCCCACTGGCTCTTGAGGCGATAGACGGCAGACCCCTTCTGCCGCCACACGTGACTCATGAGACCCTTCCAGTGGGGATAGCCATTGGTGCCGTTCACAGAGAGTCGGTCTGTCTCCAGGTTATTTCGTCTCCACACTACTCGGTGGTCTTGGGGTACCCCTGGCTCCAGAAGCATAATCCGACTTTCGATTGGAGATCGGCCGAGATCCTCTCGTGGTCACCGCAGTGTGGGGCTAGTTGCATCCATGGGCCTGTCAAGTTGCTGTGTACTTCCTCGGACTCTCTGTTGCCTCCTGAATACGAAGAGTACCGGGATGTATTCGATAAGGTGCGCGCGGTTGCCCTACCTCCGCACCGCCCATACGATTGTGCCATAGAGTTACAATCTGGTGCCGTTCCTCCTCGTGGCAAGGTCTATCCACTGTCGGTAGCGGAGAATGAGGCCATGGAGGAGTACGTGAGGGAGGCGCTTTCACGCGGACACATCCGCAAATCCTCGTCCCCGGCAGGGGCTGGATTTTTCTTTGTGAAAAAGAAGGGCGGTGAGTTGAGGCCTTGCATCGATTACAGGGGTCTCAATCGCATCACGATCAAGAACGCTTACCCGATACCCTTGATTTCCGAGCTGTTCGATCGCCTCAAAGGGGCCACGGTCTTTACCAAACTCGACCTGAGGGCGGCATATAACCTGGTAAGGATCAAGGCGGGCGATGAGTGGAAGACCGCGTTTAACACCAGGACCGGTCATTATGAATCCTTGGTTATGCCCTTTGGGTTGTGCAATGCGCCCGCAGTCTTCCAGGAATTCATCAACGATGTTTTCCGTGACCTGTTGCAGCAGTGTGTGGTGGTCTATTTGGATGACATCTTGGTATATTCTGAATCCATGGAGGCCCACATTATGGATGTCAGACGAGTGTTGCAACGGTTACGAGAGAACAGGCTGTTCGGTAAGCTTGAGAAATGCGAATTTCACCGATCCCAGGTAACCTTCTTAGGTTACATCATTTCCGCTGAGGGGTTCTCCATGGATCCTGAGAAGGTTTCGGCTGTCTTACAGTGGCCCCAGCCCAGTGGTCTTCGTGCCCTGCAGCGCTTTTTGGGCTTCGCCAATTATTATCGGAAGTTCATCAGGGACTTTTCTATGCTAGCCAAGCCTCTCACGGATCTGACCAGGAAGGGCAGTAATTTCCAGGTCTGGCCGCTCGAGGCCATCCGAGCTTTTGAGGCTCTAAAGTCCGCCTTTGTGTCGGCTCCGATTCTGTCGCATCCCAACCCTGGGTTGCCCTTTGTCCTCGAGGTGGATGCGTCTGAGACGGGAGTAGGCGCCCTTCTGTCTCAGCGTAGAACACCAGAGGGTCCTCTGCTTCCTTGTGGGTTTTACTCCCGGAAACTGTCTTCCGCGGAGTGCAACTATCAGATTGGTGACAGGGAGTTATTGGCCATCGTGCAGGCCCTTAAAGAATGGAGGCACTTGCTCGAGGGTTCGGTGGTTCCGGTTCTCATCCTGACGGACCACAAGAATCTGACCTACCTTTCTGAGGCCAAGAGATTGACACCACGTCAGGCCAGATGGGCTCTGTTCTTGTCACGTTTTAATTACGTGGTCTCCTACCTACCCGGTTCCAAGAACATCAGAGCGGATGCCTTATCACGGCAGTACTCCGAGCTGTCCGGGGAGGAGTCGATTCCGACTTCGGTCATACCTCCGAATCAGATCCTGGCCGCCATTCGCACCAGCCTGACCTCTCCCCTGGGTGAGCAGATTTTGGCGGCTCAATCTGGTGCTCCCTCTGGGAGACCCAACGGCAGATGTTTTGTGCCTGAGGAGTTGCGCACTCGGTTGTTGCGAACCTACCATAACTCCAAGGCCGCGGGGCATCCTGGAAAGAATCAGCTGTCCTGGGCTGTTTCACGTCTGTTCTGGTGGCCTTCTCTACGTTCCGACATCGCCGCATATGTAGCGGCATGCTCCGTTTGTGCCCAGAGTAAGTCCCCTCGGCACCTTCCGTTGGGCCTTTTGCAACCCATAGCCACCGGGGAGCGCCCATGGTCACACCTGGGGATAGATTTCATTGTGGACCTCCCTGCATCCCGAGGCCATACGGTCATTCTCATGATTGTGGATCGGTTTTCCTAAAATGTGCCACTGTGTTCCTCTCAAGAAGTTACCCTCTGCACAAGAGTTGGCCACGATTTTCGCCAGGGAGGTCTTCCGGTTGCACGGTTTGCCCAAGGAGATTGTGTCGGATCGGGGGAGTCAGTTTGTGTCCAGGTTCTGGCGCGCCTTTTGCTCCCAGTTGGGGATTCATCTCTCTTTCTCCTCGGCCTACCACCCTCAGTCCAATGGGGCCGCAGAACGATCCAATCAGGCCTTGGAGCAATTCCTTCGTTGCTATGTCTCCGATCACCAAGACAATTGGGTTGACCTCCTGCCTTGGGCTGAGTTTGCCAGGAACACGGCGGTGAACTCTTCCTCTGGGACGTCTCCCTTCATGGCCAATTATGGGTTCCAACCTGCCGTGTTACCGGAGGTATTCTCTCCCCAGGATATTCCGGCTGTGGAGGATCACCTTTCCGTCCTACGTGCTTCTTGGGTACAGATCCAGAGGTCCCTTGAGGTCTCTGTGCAGCGCCAGAGACTCCAGGCTGATCGCAGACG